>NC_041399.2:115991349-116068849 GCF_900747795.2 Erpetoichthys calabaricus | reverse complement strand
ATGAGAAGTCTATTCTTGCTGTTAATGAATTCCATGGCTTGTTGCTGCTCTCATTCTGCCGCCGCAGACAGTTACAAAATTTTCTGTTTTATCTAAGAAAATTGTCAAAATGTTTTGTTGACCTGAGAGATTAACCATACTGAACCTACACCTTTTTTTATTTTCAGATATTGTGTGATGGGCACAGGTGAGCTCAAGTGGTGGATTGTTTTGTGTCTCTTTATTGTTTGGCTGCTAATTAAGGAAAAAGAAAGAAGTAAAGGGGCTGAGTCAAGTTAATTAAAACTAAGGTAAAGAAGTTAATTAGCAGTAAAAACTGGCCACTAATTAAGAAGATGGTTAGAATGATACCCCTGCACTACAGAATTGTCACTTTCTAACATGGGATAATAGGGAACATTACGACTAAAGTTTCATAGTCAAGACAGACTGATTTCTTTTGACATATTGTTGGAGAGGGTCAAAGCAGTGAATCTTTTTGGATGCAGGCTGTCAGGTCTATAAAAATATATTTATACAGTATATATAAATGTTTTTAAGGCCACATCTAATGTAAACATGTTAATAATCAACGAATACAAAAAATAAATCCATTCTGCCCTAGGCAACTCTGTCTTACCTGTTGCTTATCCATAGAGCAGAGCAGATCCATAATTCTGGGCAATGCTTAAGTGACCACAGACCCCTGTCTGTTAATGATTTTTTTTTATTATGAGGAAATTTTTTTTGTGTTTAAAAAATAATGTTAATATATAAAGATATACTTGTGAATTTACAAAAAAAAATAAGCAGGCTTCTTTTGTTTGTTTGAAAGATTCCCTTCTAGTAGCTATGATTATGTGTCTTGCCCATACTATTCGCTGCTAACAGTACCTCAGCATTACATTAGGTGGGAGTTTGTGCATAAGTGCAAAGTCATTAATATTGATCGTTGGTAATTACTAAGAGAATGGAGGGGATCATTTTTCAAAAATTACATATAAATATTAGAAGCTGCATAAAATCAATCCCACAACTTTCATTACAGACAAGAAAAGACTAGTCTTCCTATACTGTTATTATGAGACCCCCACCTTGATGGTGATTGAAGACAGAATGCAGCTAAGAAGGGGTAGGACTTGAGTTAGTATTTACAGCAATGCAGGCACCAAGTAGAGTCAGAGTAAATGACAATTTCCATGCTTGTGCAGTGTGGATGACTTGGGCACAAATGATTCTATACAGGTTATACTGAATACTCACTGGGGGAGCTCTACACGGTGAATTCTCACTGTCATCTCTCTCTGCTTTACTGTATATGTGCACAATCCCACTCCCACCATGTTTGTAATGCTTAAATTGTATGTACGTGTTTTGTATGCCTTTGTGAATTCTGGTGTTGTGTGCATCATTATTATATAACATTTAATTAATTTAATATTTGTTTATGTCATTATTATATTATGCATACAGCAACTCTAATGGTGTTCGAAAAGTTTAAAGCACTTATTTTTGTCTTATATTTGCATGTTGTTTTTTGGTTACCTTTGGTTTGGCTTTTGAGTAACAGGTCTGTTCATTGATCTTAGTTCAACCACTGGAGTGCAGGATATGTATGTATAATGTTACTGACTTCTTGTTATGAGCCATATCTGCCATTAATTTAATTTAAGTTCTTTATCAAAGTAGTTGTTATTACAACTTGGTTTTTTAAACTTATATATTTTGTATACAGTTTTCCTCTTTTACGCATCCCAAAGCTTCTCCTATCAGCAAACTGGTCCTCAATAGTCAGTACAAACAATTAAACTGGCAGCAGAGCTTCTGCCTACACGTACTGCCTGAACATACAGAAGTTTGATTGTCTGAGCAACTCTCTGTCATACAGTATGTCTGTTTGATGAATTAAAAAATTAAACATGCTCCAGCTTTCAAAAATCAGTCAATCCTCAACACTTGCATGTTTAACTTTAGCGACTTTAAGTATTGCACAATTTTTTTTAACCTCTTTTTAACTTTTGTGCTAGCAACCTTGGACATTTGTAGAGTTCATGATTAAATTCTACTCAAGTCTTTGTCTTGGATTTGTTCTTGGACTCTGTTTTATCATGGAAGTTGTGGAGTGCACTTTCCCTAAAACATAACCCCATTCTGTGCAACAATATTTTTTTTATAAATGGCTACCCTCTTTGCCACTTACTGATTACTGTAGATGACCATTGCTCTGCCCTGTTCCTCTGGAATACATACTGCAGTGTCACAGCCCTCAACTTGCATCTGTATTAGCATGTCTTCCAGGTCTGATGTCTCGACATCAGTTAGTCCTATGGCTACTATTGTGATCCAGTTCTTCCTGCTACTGAATTCCTTCTCTGTGGCAAAGTATCACTTGGGCCCCGTGGCAGTAGTAAACCTTACTTTTGGGACTACAAGCATGGACCCAATCAGCAATCAAGTGACCCTACACCCCGTAGCAGAGAACCCTTCTCTGTGTTCCTGCAGCACTTAAATGTTAGCAGCATTGGTCCATCATAATAGGTGATTTCAGTCTGTCTTCTCTCTTCTCAGATGGCTAGTCCTTGCTGTAAATCAGTTATATCTTGCATGCAACTGTCTGTCCTCCTGCTCACAGAAGCCTGTGTCACACCTACTCACTGACCTATATAGCTCTCTTTCTTTTACTTTTGTTTCTGCAGGTGTCTGTTAACACCGATCCTCAGCTTGCTTGCAGTTTTTGTGTGACTACTCCTTTGGCAGCTGTTCAGCAGCAACTGACAAGTGCATTAATTTCCTTGCAAGTTGAGAGCCTCGGCTTGTGACCTTTTGGAGTCAAGCTTGTGGTTAAGAGTCCAGACAGTTGCTATGACCAACATGTGGTTCATGCATGCCCTTTGTTACATCATGCCCACAAATGTCTTAGCTTTTAATGTCTGTTTGATATAATTAAGCATAAAACAAATGTAGCAAAATTTTCAAGAAAATGCATCAATAGTCTAACAGAAAAATATCACACCATCACCACAGGCTCAGTCTCACTATCATTTGGACTTGGTCTTGATTTGGTTTAAATCTGCCCTTTATACTTTGTCTTGATTCAAACTAGGCCAGTTGCGGTCTTCAACTTGTCCTGGACTTGGCAAAGAAAATCTTGACTACAGCACTATCCACATTTACTCCTCTGTACCATAAGACACATCTCTTGTATGAAAGAGATACTGGTGTATAGACACATTGATAATGAGATTAGTCATTGTCAGGAGATAAGGAGCAAAGAGGATAAATGGAAGAAGAAGATGAACAGCAGCAGCAACAGACATAGCACCCAACTCTGATTCAAGTTCTGGTTCCCCTCCACCTCTGTAATCATAAATAAAAGTAAGTAAACAGCAATTAAAGTATAGTAGAGACACAGACTGAGAGTGGAGAATTTTCCTCTTCTGTTCCAACAGATGATTATTTGCAAGTGAAGCAATCACAGTCCAAACTGGAACAAGCCCCACCAGCAAAACTAGCACCCATAAATAAATGTAACATAATTATAAATTAAAAAATTGACTCAGAACTTCAAACTGAGCATACTATCAACCAATATATTAGCCATTAACAAATTACTAGTAATAAAAAGTAAACTTGAATAAATCTCTGAAATGTAAGAAAAAAGACTCCTAACAGAATCTTTCTGAGAAAGTTATTATTTGGTGAATAGGCACAGAGAAGGAATCACACTCAAGAGAACGAAGGACTCTGAAAACGGTCTTTCCATGTTCATAAACTTGGATGGTGGAGCTCGAGCTCATCTTTGAAGATAATGGTGAATTATTAAAGACTGCAAAGCGACTCCTTTTGCCTTCATCACAGCAGGTTGTAAAGACTTTCATTTAGTGGCTATATTCTAGTGAAAAATTAGTCAAGAAACAAAGTGTTGATCCTTGATACTTTATGTTGTGATTAGGTTTCATTTTAATTTCTTATTACTCTGAGCTATATGCATGAATTTTTATTTTCCATCATAGGTTTTTTGACATGAAAGAATTTAATTATGATGTTTATATTTTGATTAATAATCATTTTGCCATGGTTGAAATATGTTCACATTTCTTCTGATGCCATTACTACTATTATTATTATAATTTTTTTTTTTTTTTGTTGATGCTGTCATTTTGGGTCACCATAGGATTGTGCTGAGAAAATGTACAGTATATGATGGGTGATTAATATATATATATATATATATATATATATATATATATATATATATATATATATATATATATATATATACAGTACTGTGCAAAAGTTTTAGGCAGGTGTGAAAAAATGCTGTAAACAGAGAATGCTTTCAAAAATTGAAGTGCTAATCATTTATTTTCATCAATCAACAAAATGCAGTGAATGAACAAAAGAGAAATCTAAATCAAATCAACATTTGCTGTGACCACCCTTTGCCTTCAAAACAGGATCAATTCTTCTAGGTACACTTGCATACCGTTTTTGAAGGAACTCGGCTGGTAGGTTGTTCCAAACATCTTGGAGAACTAACCACAGATCTTCTGTGGATGTAGGCTTCCTCACAGCCTTCTGTCTCTTCATGTAATCTCAGACACACTCGATGATATTGAGATCAGGGCTCTGTGGGGACCATACCATCACTTCCAGGACTTCTTGTTCTTCTTTATGCTGAAGATAGTTCTTAATGCCTTTGGCTGTATGTTTGGGGTCATTGTCCTGCTGCAGAATAAATTTGGGGCCAATCATACGCCTCCCTGATGGTATTGCATGATGGATAAGTATCTGCCTGTATTTCTCAGCATTGAGAACACCATTAATCCTGACCAAATCTCCAATGCCATTTGCAGAAATGCAGCAACAAACGTTCAAAGAACCTCCATCATGCTTCACTGTTGCCTGCAGACACTCATTATTGTACTGCTCTCCAGCCCTTCGATGAACAAACTGCCTTCTGCTACATCCAAATATTTCAAATTTTGACTCATCAGTCCAGAGCACCTGCTGCCATTTTTCTGCATCCCAGTTCCTATGTTTTCGTGCATACTTGAGTCGCTTGGCCTTGTTTCCACGTCAGAGGTATGGCTTTTTTGGCTGCAACTCTTCCATGAAGACCACTTCTGGCCAGACTTCTCCGGAAAGTAGATGGGTGTACCTGGGTCCCACTGGTTTCTGCCAGTTCTGAGCTGATGGCACTGCTGGACATCTTCCGATTTCGAAGGGTAATAAGCTTGATGTGTCTTTCATCTGCTGCACTAAGTTTCCTTGACCGACCACTGCGTCTACGATCCTCAATGTTGCCCGTTTCTTTGTGCTTCTTCAAAAGAGCTTGAACAGCACTTGAAATCTTTGTCTGGGAGAGACCTTGCTGATGCAGTATAACTACCTTTTGTCTTGTTGCTGTGCTCAATCTTGCCATGACATGAAACTGTCTTCCACAACTTCACCTTGGTAGCAGAGTTTGGCTGTTCCTCACCCAGTTTTAAGCCTCCTACACAGCTGTTTCTGTTTCAGTTAATGACTGTGTTTCAACCTACGTGTGACATTGATGATCATTAGCACCTGTTTTGTATAATTGGTTGATCATACACCTGACTATAATCCTACAAAATCCCTGACTTTGTGCAAGTGTACCTATAAGAATTGATGCTGGTTTGAAGGCAAAAGGTAGTAACACGAAATATTGATTTGATTTAGATTTTTCTTTTGTTCGCTCACTTTGCATTTTGTAAGCTGATAACAATAAACAATCATTATTTATATTTCTTTGTTTACAGCATTTTTTCACACCTGCCTAAAACTTTTGCACAGTACTGTATATATATATATATATATATATTGTGGGATATGGCCGGCCGTTCATCCCGGCCAATACCCCCAGGCCGTCAGACGGAGCCCTCCCTGCAACATGGAGGTGCCCCGAATTCCAGCAGGGCCTCATGGACAGTGGAGTTTTAATGCACAGCCCTGCTGGATACCATGGGGGCCGCCAGGAGTCGCTGCAGGGAGGCCCAGGGATTTATATTTTCCGTATAGCCCGGAAGTATTTCCAAGTCATGGTAACAGAAGAAATGATATACTTCTGGGCTGAAGAAAAAAGATGTTTTTACCTGACCTGGAAGTGCTGGATAATCACATGGACTGAGGGCTCAGAAGCACTTCCGGGTCGAGGATTATAAAGGACTGTGGGAAATCCTAGACAGACGAGCTGAGTTGGGAGGCAGGGTGGCTAAGCATCTGGGAGATTGGAGGATTGTTTATTTGTTATTGTTTATAAGTATAGTGGAGTGGAGGGTGCTTTGTGCACATTATTGTCCTAATAAATATTATATTTGGACTTTTATCTGGTGTCTGACGTCTGGTCTGAGGGTTCAAGGGGTCGACAGTGCCCCTATCTTTTACAATATATATATATATATATATATATATATATATATATATATATATATGGAAATAAAATGTATTATTATTATTATTATCATGTATATACATATGCATGTATGTGTATATATATATTTATATATATATATATATATATATTTATAAGGATATATATATATATATATATATATATATATATATATATATATATATATATATATATATATATATGTATGTATATATATATATATATATATATATATATATATATATATATATATATTTATATATATATATATATTTATATGGGTATAAAGGTCAAAATAATTTTTGACTACAAATTTCATGTTTTTGTTTTGCGCTTAGATGATAGATGACATTGACATTTTGTTTACATACTTGGTTAGATTATTTCAGAAATGTTTAGTCTTCTGGTCCTAAAATATCCAGACTGCCCTCTTGTAAATCTAGGCAGAACACTTTAAAGACTGAGACCTCCTGGAAGCAAATGACAGAAAATAAAAGTACAGGTGTGTGATATCAACTGTCAATCTGAAGAATACAGACAATAGAG
Organism: Erpetoichthys calabaricus; assembly: GCF_900747795.2. Taxonomy (NCBI): domain Eukaryota; kingdom Metazoa; phylum Chordata; class Cladistia; order Polypteriformes; family Polypteridae; genus Erpetoichthys; species Erpetoichthys calabaricus. The sequence goes on along the minus strand of NC_041399.2, from coordinate 116,061,909 downwards.
CCCACAATACTTCAACACCTTATCTTGAAGTGATGGCAACAAAACTTGTAACTTGAAGGCAATAAAACAAACAGGGTAAAAGCTTTCTGCTCCTTTGGGTAAGCCATTAATATATACAATACTTATTCAGTTGTGTTCCTCCAAACCAGCCTGTTTGTGAACCATAATGTTCTGCTGTTTTTTATTGAAACTAGGTCCTCAACTTGCTGGTTTTCGCCCTCATTTAAAGTTACATCAAGGCAGGGGACTTTTATTTCTAATTTGAAAGGTGTTATCCTTCTCCAATATTTCTGTGGTAAATACCTGGAATGCCAAATTTAAAGTAGATGAGAGTTCAATTATCAGTGAACCAAGTGATTCTGAGGATTTGTCTTGCCAGTCTGCCATTTTTCAAAGGATCTTTATCTTTCTTTGGGGACATTTTTGGTGAAAAATTCTTTCTGGATTCAGGTACTTCTTATGTTATGCAGTCAGGGCAGGTGATGGAACGGACCTTATGGATGACAATGCAGTTATGACCTGCTGTGCTGGCTACTTTGAGCAGCTTTTTAAAGCTCATCCTCCGGCTAAGATTTTGGACATCCCTGGGTCTGTGTTTCTTGAGGCTGATCCTCCAATTAGCTGTGAACCACCCAATTTCACTGAGATTGCACAAGTGGTGCACCAGCTGAGGGTCGTAAAGGCTGCAGGGATCTGATATACAGTATCTGGGGTGAACTTCTCCAGGCTGGTGGTAAGGCTGTCCTCCTGGCATTGCAAGCAATCTTTGCTTCCATTTGGAAGGTGGATGTCATCCCAGCTGACTGGAAAATGGTACTTATCGACCTTATCTGGAAAGGGAAGGGTGGTCGCCTGGATTGCAGCAGCTATAGGGGGATAACACTGTTCATAGGTAAGGTCCTTGCTAGGGTCATCCTCAATAGGATCTGTGATCACTTGCTCATCTACCAGTGACCTGAGCAATCTGTTGTTATGCCTAAGAAGTGTACCATCAACCGCATCCTGGCATGGCAAACGTGAATATTGGCAAAGTTTCTGTGCAGCCTTTTTCAATTTTTGTAATGCATTCAGTTAATTGAGCAACCCTGTGAGACATCCTGCAACTTCGTGGGATCCCACAGAAGTTGCTGGATGTTATGGCTGGCCTGTACACCGGTACTTTGAGTGCTGTGCAGAATGAAGGAAGAACCTCTACATTCTTCCCAGTTGATTCTTGGGTTCATCAGTGTTCTTGCTCCTAATTTGTTCAGTTCTTACATGGAATTGGTGTTGGGCAGGGTCGTGGAGTCCAACAGCTGGGGGGCATATGTTGGTGAAGAAAGATTCACGGATCTCGACTTTGACGCATTGAGAAGTTTACTTACTATGGCAGCAACATTCATGTCTCATGTCTCAGGTGACTCTTCCAATATAGTCAGTTGACGGATTGCGAGAGCATGGGAGTGGGGGGGTCTGGGGTCAAGAGGTTGCTGGAAAGGGGTGTGTGATGCTCCTGATATCTTTGCAAAAGGATGAAGATCCAAGTAATTAGAGTCCTGGTGCTTTCTGTTTTGCTATATGGTTGTGAGACATAGATGCTATCCAGTGACCTGAGATGAAGGCTGGAGTCCTTTGGTACTGTGAATCCTTGGGTACTGATGGTTTAACTTTGGGTTAATTGAATGGTTGGTCATGGAGTTCTGTATGAGGCACATTATTGGCATTATGAGGGAACGTCAGTTACAGCACAACAGCCATGTGGCAAAATTCCCTGAGGGTGATCCAGTTTTCAGGATCCTCATTGTTGAGGACCCAAGAGGCTGTACCAGGTCAAGGGGATGTCCTCATAACACCTGGCTGCGGCATATAGAAGGTAATTTCCAGGGGGAGTGGGACTGGAACGCATGTCTGCCTGGGCGGTTCTCAACTGGGATACTGAGCTGTTTCGTCGTGTGGTGGGTGTGACAACGTGTTGTACCAGTGCCTGTTCCCCGACCTGACCTGACCTGACTTTGGAGCTAACCAGTGTGCTGACCTGATTGTATAACATGAGTTTTCATATTGGAAGCTGATCACTGGTCAGAGAACCACTGGGCTTAGGGACCAACTTTTTATTATCTTTAACTACATACTCCTGCATTAATGACATTACACTTACTCAATTTTCATCTCCTGGTTGGATTTTTTGTGAACCTCTACCTTTGTTTAATTCATCTCCTGACTTCTTCACCTGGACGCCGGTGTTCACCTGTATCAGTGAGTTGAATGCCCCTCAGAGACGCAAACGCACCCGCCGCCGTTGTGGGAAAAGAGCCGGAAATGCTGTTAAACAACGCTGACTCAAGTCCCAGAGCTTTGATTCCCGATGTCTGCGAGTCGTCTATGACCCATCTTCTCCTGCTCAGGACTCCATCACTGGTTCTTGGGCTCTGGACACCAGATTTAATTTCTCCATTTCAAGACAGCATCACTTTTCCTCGGCCTGCAATCGAGTAGTAAACACTGCTAATCTTCGCACGCTCACCCGTGCTCATCATGCAACGAGCTCTTCTACCTCTATCAAGGCTGCTCTCTTGAACGTGAGATCAGTGTCTAATAAAAATTTTATTCTGCAAGACTTTATTACTTCAAATAATCCGGATTTCTTCTTCATCACTGAGACTTGGATTTTAAATGGTGACTCTTCTTGTTTTACTGACATGCCTCCACCAGGTTATTCATTTTTAAACTCTCCTTGCCTGACTCGTTGTGGGGGGTGGGGGGGGGGGGGGGTGGGGGGTGCATTGCCACTATTTTTAAAAGTATGTTCTTGTGTCGGAGCCTTACAAGGGGTCCATTTAGCAGCTTTGAACTTCAACTTTTTGAAGTGTGCAGCTCCCCTTCTCTGCTGTTTGCCGTGGTTTATAGACCTCCTGTAATCAATGATACTTTCATCTCTGAATTCTCTGATCTCTTGGCTGATATCACCCCCTCTCATGATAAAGTTTTTATTGTTGGTGATTTCAACATTCACGTTTGTTGTCAATCGAAACCTTTGGTCAATGACTTTTTATCACTTTTGAACTCATTTGATTTTATACAGCATATTAATACGCCAACCCACTCTCTCGGTCACACCCTTGATCTCATTGTTACTCGTGATATTTCAGTGAATAATATTGATTTATTTGATGTTTCTTTTACTGATCATTTTTCTATAATGATGGATCTGAATATTATTGTTGATGTCCCAACTAATAGCTGTCCCCCACACTGCTCACGCTTTTTAAATTCTTCTATTATATCTGATTTTAAAACCATTTTCTCTAGTCTTTATGTGCATGACCAAAATAATGGTATCGATGATTCTGTCATAAAATTTAATTCTTCCTGTAAAACGATTTTAGACTCAATTGCTCCGCCCAAGATACGCATTAATAAGGGTAGACCTGCTCCCTGGCTAAATGAAAATACACGATCACTGCACCGCGCCTGTCAAACTGCTGAACGGCGTTGGAAAAAAGATGGACTGATTGTCTCTAAACAGATTTTTAGGACTTCTCTTTTCAATTTCCAGGCCGAAGTTAAGATAACGAAACAAAACTTCTTTACCGATTTAGTATCCCGTCACTCAAAGAATCCTAGGGTCTTATTTAATTCAAATAATGCGGCCATTCACCCCCTGTCTGCGATGGGATCAAATAGCATTGTTCATTCATGTGACCAGTTTCTATCATTCTTTGTCAGCAAAATCGATACTATTCGCCATGGCATTGTTCAGACGGGCTATGAACTTTCTACTGTCAATCATGACATTGTCTTAGAATCCTTTGTTCTAGTCTCACTTTCACAGCTAAAAAGAACTATTGACACCCTTAAACCAGCCCCCAGTCCTCTGGATATTGTACCACCGCGTCTCTTAGTGGAAGCCTTTGATGTGTTGAGCCCACCCTTATTAGCCATCATCAATGATTCTATTAGTTCGGGAGTTGTGCCCTCATTTTTTAAACATGTTGCAGTCCGTCCCCGTCTAAAAAAGGCAGAATTAGATCTTGGAGTTTTAGCCAATTTTCGTCCAACACTGCCATTTCTGGCTAAAATTTTAGAAAGAATTATTTATAATCAATTGGTTGATCACCAAGTTCGCTTCCCGGGTCCACCCTGCGTGGAGTTTGCATGTTCTCCCCGTGTCTGCGTGGGTTTCCTCCGGGCGCTCCGGTTTCCTCCCACAGTCCAAAGACATGCAGGTTAGGTGGATTGGTGATTCTAAATTGGCCCTAGTGTGTGCTTGGTGTGTGGGTGTGTTTGTGTGTGTCCTGCGGTGGGTTGGCGCCCTGCCCGGGATTGGTTCCCTGCCTTGTGCCCTGTGTTGGCTGGGATTGGCTCCAGCAGACCCCCGTGACCCTGTGTTCGGATTCAGCGGGTTGGAAAATGGATGGATGGATGGATGGATGGTTGATCACCTTAACTCCAATAATTTATTTGAGATCTACCAATCTGGCTTTAGGCGTCATCATAGTGTTGAAACGGCACTCCTGAAAGTGTTCAACGACATCTCTCTTATTACTGACACTTAATAAGAGGGCTGCTCTTAACTGGTTCATGTCATATTTAACCTGTAGACACTTTCCAGTGACTTTTAATTCATCTTCTTCTTCTACTGCTCCTCTTAAATATGGTGTTCCTCAGGGATTCATTTTGGGTCCTATTTTATTCTCCATATACCTTCACCCTATTGGAGCGATTTTTAGGAAATTTAACATTTCTTTTCACTGCTATGCTGATGATACTCAGGTTTATATTCCTGTCTGCAACTCTACAACAAATCAACTCCACAACTGTCTGTCTGAACTAAGATCCTGGATGGCTAATAATTTTCTTGATCTAAATCAAAATAAAAAGGAGGTGCTTATAGTGGGTCCATCAGCTAAAGCCCAAATTGGTCTTGGACTTCTCGGCTCTTTCTCTGTCTTTTCCAAACCTCAAGTCTGCAATCTTGGTGTTACCTTTGATAGTAACCTCTCTTTTGAGAAACAAGTAAATTCTGCAGTCAAGAGTTGCTTTTTCCAACTTTGTCTATTAGGTAAGATAAAGCCTTTTTTATCTTCTAGGGATCTTGAGATAGCTACTCATTCGTTTATTTTTTCTCACCTCGATTACTGCAACTCGCTGTATTCTGGGATTAATAAATCCCTGATACACAGGTTACAGTTGGTCCAAAATGCTGCCGCTCGCTTTCTGGTTGGGGCAAGAAAGTATGACTCTGTTTCTCCAATATTAGCTTCTTTACACTGGCTGCCTGTCAGTTTTCGAATTGATTTTAAAATCTTGCTGCTAGTTTTTAAATCTTTATATGGGCTTGCTCCTGCCTATTTATCTGAACTGTGTGTTTTACATCAGACATCTAGAGTGCTTAGATCTTCTGGTCAGCTGTCTCTGGTTGTCCCTCGTACCAAGTGTAAAACTAAGGGGGACAGGGCTTTTGCAGCTGCTGCGCCTCGCCTGTGGAACGCTTTACCGCATCACATAAAGGAGTCATCTACAATTGAACTGTTCAAAACAAGACTAAAGACTCATTTCTATTCACTTGCATTCCATGACCTTCAGTAATACTGATGGTTTCCTCTTTGTAATTATATAACATTACTTCTATTTTTTTATGTATATAACATTACTTCTATTTATTATGTATTTTATTTTATGTTCATATATTTTATTTCTATTTATGTTTTATGTTAATTTTTTTTTTTTTTTTTTATTATTCTGTTATTGTAAAGCACTTTGGCCACAGCATTACTATGTTGTTTTAAATGTGCTATATAAATAAATTGACATTGACATTGACAAATAAACCAGGTATACCTCATATAGACTGAACTCATTTTGTTAACCATTTATGCAGCACCGGCTCCATTAGGCAGCACATTATTGGCTGTCAGGAAAAATGCAAGCACAACTATGCTAGAAGGCTGGTAATCAGTTGGAAAAAGTGACTTGGGCAGTTAATGTTAGTGATTTAAACTGACACAGTCTAGTGATGAGATCAGCGACAGTAATTCAGCAAATTTCACATACCCATGAATGGAAGTCATGATATTGGCTTTATTCTGCAGCCATATGCATAAATCAGCTTCATGAGCTAGTTCCTAAGCCAGGCTTCTTGCATGTACAAAAGTAACAATTTATAAAGGTAAAAACAGAGCATTTAAAATGTATTTTTAATTGTTCAGAATCTCTCTGAAGAGAGAGATTACAGCTCACAATAACTTACTTAAATTTTTTTTGCCTTTATCTTAATAACAGAATACTTCTAGGACAACATGCAAAGGACCAGAAATTCTAATGCTTCAGATCTTCATGTACCTGGAAGACAAGACTGGTTTATAGTAAAAAGAAAACTTCTTGAGCTATGCCATACTTCTGGCCACTTCCTTTTACTTTTTTTGATCACATATCAAATTGTCAACTAACATAAATTATTTTTAACGAGTAACGGCGCACTGGAATACGCTTGACTTGAGCATTCCTAGTTTTCATGCTCTTTCTCTGTACATTTAGCATTTGTTTGCTCAAAGATTGATGCGCTTGCTGCTTCCTGAGCAGCTCTTCTTTTCTCCACCCCAGTGGCCCGCTTCTTCTCTTCATTTGTCAGTATCTTTTCATGTTAAAACTGATTAAGTCAGTGTTTGTGTTGCAATTACTTAGTATGCTTTCTTTAATTTTTCACTTAAGTCTTCAATCTGCCTCAAGAATGACTTAAGATATGAAGAGGTAGGTGAAGTGACGGCGAAGGTGGTAGAGATAAGAATGGCGTTGCTGCTGAGAGTTGATTCTACAATAAAATAAAAGAAAAAGAGGAATAACCTTGGAGGTCAATCTTCACCACGAAAGTTGACAGTAGAGGTCACGTAGTATATGGGTACCAAATTTCAGGTCAATAGTTTACACGGTTTGCGAGCTACAGGTGATTTAAAATCTTGGACAAACAAACGAACAGCCACAGTAGCGTATTATATATAAAGATAACGTCATCATTGGCAAAGGGGGATTGAATTTCATTCCTACAAAGGAGATGAAGATCGGTTTCAAGCACAGCTCACCAGACAGCAATTATCAAATTATTTTTTGTAATAGCACAATTTAGAAATTGCATTTTTGTTTATGTTAGTAATGAAAAAATATTGTAAGAGAGATTTCTAATAATTGTGTTCATTTCTGGTCAGTCCTCAGGTATGTCCTCTATGTCCTCTAGTTTAAAGTGCCCTAACATTGTCCATGATTTTCCTTCTGCCGAATACATTCCATTTATTTCTTCTTGTGTAAAAACTTGGGTGAAATATTTATTTAGCCCAAAAGCTATTTTCTGCTCATTTGCAATTATTTTCCCTTCAGCCTCTCAGAGGCTGTTACTGCTTTATTTACTGAAGTAGTGCTAGCATAATTTTAATCTGTTTGCCTTAGCCGTTATTGCAGTTTTTTTACTTTCTCCCCAAACTTTCAGTTTTTTTTTGTTTTATTTCCAGTCTGTGTTATTTACTTTGGTTGGCACTTTTCCCCTCATTTAAGATTAAGTTCTAAAAATTATACTACAAGGCTATTCTATCCAGGTCAATTACATAGTAAGATGAAACGCAAAACTTGAAAATGTGATACAAAATTAAAAAAATATATATGCTTATACCAATGCAAGATTTCATAAAAATATAGGTGGTATTAAAAATTACATCACAAACCAAGAACCAGTGTTACATCGTCCTAAGGAGACTTGTGCAGTAATTCTATAGCGTCATTGCTACCTAAAAATCATGCTGAAAAATAACATTTATTTTTATAGCATATTCTGAATATAAAGGGCAGAGAGAGAGAGTTGTATTGGTTAATTATTAATTAACATTAAGTAATTGATGCAGTTTATTCACTAAAGAATGTCGATTAAATGGGAAAAGCCATTTTGTACTTAACAAGGCCAATAAAGAAATATATGAGGGGTTATTAAAAGATGCAATAAATGTTATATTTGATTTTTAACAACCACTGGTGTAGAAGAATAATTGATTGAAAGTCCCATGGTGCACTGAAATTATATTTTATGTAAACATGACACATGCAAGTGAAGATGGTCCTTTTAATTTCTGAATGTGATGAACGTCATTTCCCTTTTAATTCAAGCTGCTAAATACACTTACAGACAATCAGAGCCTTTCAAACACTCAACAGGATTAGGTTAGGTTAGGTAGACTTTATTATCCCAAAGAGAAATTTGTCTGCAGCAGGAGAGTACAAAATATAAAGCATTGTTACACAAATACAAAAATAGCCAATACACAAAAGATGACAACCTGTGTTATTGTATTTTTACACACTCAAGATTTGTACAAAGAAGGATTGTTACCTTTAACAGTACACAATAGTAATGACTCAGAATTTAACAGCATCCTCATAAGTAACAGAGTTCAAAATGTGTATGACTCTATAAAAGAGTTCTTATATCTTTTGCTTTTTACCCTAAAGGAACCTAAATCTCCAACCTATTGGTAAGAGCTGAAATTTAGGAAAAGAGGATGGCTACAGTACGACAGAATCAAAAATCAAGCTTTCTTTCTGACGTGTTTGCAGCTCAGTGACAGAGGTCTGAGTCAAACCAATAATTTTATTACTAATTTTTAAAATGTTAAGATAGCTTATATTGTCAATGGTGAGGGTGTCAAACCAAAATAAAAAAGTGAATGCAACAACCGGTTCAATATAAGAATTATAAAAAAATATATATCATTATGGATTTGTCCACTGGGCGGAACGGTGGCGCAGTGGTAGCGCTGCTGCTTCGCAGTTAGGAGACCCGGGTTCACTTCCTGGGTCCTTCCTGCGTGGAGTTTGCATGTTCTGCATGGGTTTCCTCCGGGTACTCCAGTTTCCTCCCACAGTCCAAAGACATGCAGGTTAGGTCGATTGGCGATTCTAAATTGGCCCTAGTGTGTGCTTGGTGTGTGGGTGTGTGTGTGTGTGTGTGTCCTGCGGTGGGTTGGCGCCCTGCCCGGGATTGGTTCCCTGCCTTGTGCCCTGTGTTGGCTGGGATTGGCTCCAGCAGACCCCTGTGACCCTGTGTTCGGATTCAGCGGGTTGGAAAATGGATGGATGGATGGATGGATGGATGGATGGATGGATTTGTTCACTTTAAAATAATTGAATTTCCTAAGACAGATAGTCATGTCTGCCTCATCTTATACACTTGTTCTGTGTTAAGTTTAAACATAATCTGTTATCAAATATTGTCCATAGATATTAACCATCATGTCCACACTCTGCCCTTTAATTATTGTTATTAAATAATTAGCCAGCATAGGGAAGAAGTGCACACGTACACTTGCTGCTGCTCCTCCAAGTGAATAACTCTTCATGTTGAAATTTGCAATGAACCACGCACATTTTGTATCACTAGTCTCTTTTTCTCACTATGTGTTTTGTTCATGCTACTATGTGTCTTGAATTTGGATTTGTTTTATGGATTATGTATTGGCTGAGTTCATAACCTCAGGGAGAGCTGATCTGAATTTCTGTATGTTTCATTGGATGAAACTTTGTGAGCATTTTTCTTTACAATATGGAGATGTAGTTTTTGGGAATTTTCTGTTTTCTTTAATATACTGGTTTCACTGCTGGAATAGTGTGCCTGTGCCTCAATATAGAGAATCAATTGATGTCCATGCTTACCTCTAAGTCCGATAGATAACATTCTGATGCAGAGACCCTGCCGGCCAGTTTGATTGCCTTTTCATACTTTGCTGCTTTGTGCTCCTTGGCCATAGGCTTCCTGGGAGTTTGAGGCAGCAGGGCAATCACACCTGCTGACTGCCAACGGCTGTGTGCAGGAACCTCTGAACTCTGGTGATTATCTTTGCGTGCATCCTATATTATTTCGTACATTTTTATTGGATCAAATCTCCAATGGCATCGGTTTGTGTTTCTTGTGGACTCTTGCTGTGCTGTTTTTGCGGCTCACTTATGCTCTGCTTCATCTCACCTTTCCCATTGTAGTAGGACTGTAATAACCTAAAAGACATTGTTAGTGTGTGGCTTCCAAAACATGTACACCATGGATCGGGTTGTCTTCATTGCCATGCTGCAACTGTCAAGTTCAGCAGCTGCACTTGTTCTTGAATATTTGCTGTCCTACTCAGTGCTTTGAGAATACTGTAAGAGCGTCAACATAGCAAGCTGAAATAAACTCTTTATTTGGATCTGTACACAACTGACTCTCTGCCATTAACATTACCTTGTTTAACACAAGATCTATCAACTGCAAAACAATGGTACTGTCAGAATGTATTGCAGACTGTAACCCTGAAATATTATATTTAACAGAAACTGGGTAAAAAACAAATGTGTCTGCATTTTTAAATGTCAGGTCAAAACAAAGTAGGGGGCTTGTAATTGTAAGATCTGTGCTAAACATCAAACAAATCCCAATTGAATGTACATTGTCCTTTGAGTGTCTGGCTCTAAAACTAATAACGAATCTACTTTCTCCCATCCTATTTATTGCTTCATTTAATCCTCCAAAATACAATATTGTTTTCTGATCTGACCAAATTGCTAACTCATTTAAGTTCTCTTTAAAAGACAGTTACTCTTGTAGGTGACTTTAATATCCACATCGATGATCCTTCATGTAAGCTGACAATTGAATTCCTATTCCTACTGGAATGGTTTGACTTGGTGCAGCATGTTAATATTTGTATCTTCTCTGGTGGTCACATATTGGATCTGGTCTGCACATCTGGATTATCTATTGTCCACACTCACAACACTGATTTGGGCCTCTCTCACACAAAACAGTTTTTCACTGTCTCGATGCCTATTCCTGCTCTTAACTGGAAATTTCAAATTACTTTCAAACTCCTAAAAAAATCTGTCCCTCTGTCTTTGCTGAATCCATTTAAGTTCTTTTATTTCTTCCATATTTCATGCACATTAGACAATCCATTCAGCACTTGATACAATAGCTCCTTTAAAACACAAGGTGGTTGCCTTTAAGCATTCAGTTAAATGGTACAATTCAGCATTATGATTTATGAAATCAGCTGGCCAACACCTTCAGAGAGTGCCTCGTAAGACTGGGTTTATTGTGGGTGATAAGGCTTTCTCTAACCATCAAAGAGCTTACAGAGATTCACTAACTGCAGCCAAGGATACACACTATGGCACAATAATAGAGAATGGCCACGTTGACTACTTCAATCTGGCCCAATCACCTCTTCCACTGAAGACTGTGAAAAGTTCCTTCACTTTTTCAGTGATGAAATTAAAAACCTAAATAATTCAACTAAAACAAATCCATCCTTATTTTATTTGTTCTATGTCTTCCCTCTCTATGCAGAACTTTTTCCAAAATTTCACCATTTTCATTCACATTTATTAATGATCTAGGTCCTCATGTATAAACGGTTTTGCTCCCACAAAAATATTGTGTACGCGTGTTTCCTTGCTCACATCAAGATGTAGAGAAATTAAACTTGCCATAAAGCCACACACATTTTCATGGCAGCCTCGACCATGCGTACGCACGTTTCACTCAGCTTTGTAAACAGGTGGCACCCAGCGTCAAAGCAGTGCTATTGTTTCTGTGAGATTTTCCTTTGTGCTTCATATTCGCATCCATGACATGGGCATTATCAAATACACCGAAATTAATTGCATATCTTTTAAAATTTAAGGCACTTTATTGTAATCAGTCTGTAACAATATAATCATAGATGGAAACAACAAACTATTCCAACTGCATGGCTGCTTCAGTGTTGTTAGAAGACATCACAAATGGAAGAATTAGAAGAGAGTGCATATTTACAGTTCATACTGACTTCTTGCCCCATGATGATGACTGGCTTCTAAGTCGATTTAGATTTTCAAAAGCATCATCTTGGAGCTGTGTGCTGTTAGAATACTAGGATGTATACTTCATATCATTTTTTCTGTTAAAGTATGTATATTACATTTTACAGATAAACTGTTAACTTTAGCACTGAAGCACTACCTCATAGTAAGGAAGTGAAGTCCTGGGTGTTCCCTGCCTGGAGTTTGTTTTTGTGGAGGGTTTCTTCAGTGTGCTTCGGTTTCCTTCCAAAGGCATGCAGGTTAGGGGATTCAGTGATGCTAATTTGAAGCTAGCAGGGTATGTGTGGGCTTATATACACCCTGTGATGAGCTGGCTCCCTGTACTGGGATTGTTTCTGCCTCGCGCTGGCATGACCCTGGATGGATAGATGGTTGAAATAGTTAAACATGTATAACAAAGATTTTTCAGTGTTTCTTAAAAGTTTTGAAGAATCAGCGCTCTAACCTTACTGCTGATTTTACATTTATTACAGATGCTTATTGTGTGGTGATGTAGAGAAAGAAAATGGAAGAACAGGAACTGGGGGTTGGTACACTTGACAGAGATAGTACTGCTGCAAATAAGAAACCCTATCCAGAAGAACATCCATTAAATTCACAGGACACCTTGTCACAATATCTCTACAAAGTGATTTGCAAAATCAGCTGAACGTTCAATGCAGAGAACATTTATGGCAGTTGTGATGAGGTTCCAAGAGGCTAGATATATGAATGAGTAGCCCACTGGTTTAATTGAAATAATGTGTAATTGGGGACACAGACACAGAATTCAATGGATGTTCTTCTGAGTGGGCTTTCTTTATTGCAGCCATGCTGCCTTTATCAAACATACCAAACCCCAGTTCCTGTCTTTCCATTTTTTTCCCCCACATAACCAATCATCACACAGTAAATGTCTTTGTGATAGTAAAACTAGCTATAAAATAGAACACTGAGTGTTTAGAAATTTTAAGGAACATTGAAAAATCTTCTTTATACTTGTTCAATTATTCCATCCAGGGTCATGCCCATCCCGGCAAGCATTGTGTGAGAGGCAGAAACAATTCCTGGTTGGGGTTCCGGCTCATGAAAAGGTGAATACAAGCACACATATACACTAGTAGTGTCAACTTAACGTCACCAAATCCCCTAATCTGCATGACTTTGGAAGGAAACCAAAGCACGCCGAAGAAACCCACCAGGAAAACAAACTCCAGGCAGGGTATAACAGGGACTTGATCCCCTTAATGTGAAGCAGCAGCACTACTGGTGTGCCACTGTGCCCACACATGTTTAATACATGTTTTAATGCATTTCATGAAAATGATGTCAAGTATACATCTTAGTTTTCTAAAATGTTCAGAGAGCTGTTATCATGAATGTAATGCATTCTGTGTGGCGCGCACTGCCTGTGTGCTCCTGTCAGCATAAGAAAAAACCTGTTTAACAATCACCTAGCAATTAATGACTGGGTGGGGGAACACTTGGAATATGAAGCATTTAACATGCTACTTTAGTTACAATGGAGTTTGAGAAACTCTAGTAAATTAAACATCGATTTTAAGAAAGTTTTATGACATTCTACTTTAATGACAAAGTAAACGACCAGATTAAAATTGAAATTTTGAGATTAAAGCTGAAATTTCTAAAATGCAACTTTCTGAACTTGAACTATTGAGTGCCTTCACCACACTGTGCCACTCCATCAATTTCCTTTTGTTGCTTATACCAATACTTAAGCTACCAAATAGCATGTATTTCCTTGCCTCCACTTTACTGAGCAGGACCTCCATTTTGCATTCGCTGAAATTCTTCTTTTTTATTACATGCTTTTGACATTGTCTTTTAACAAAACACTGAATGGAATGGGGATAATTATCTAATTATATTTAATTGCATATTCAAATAGGTGAAATTCTGGGAGGAGTCAAGGTGGGGCTGTAGGTGTTTGCATGTGTGTTAAAATTCCTATTGATTGGGATTTATAAAGGGAAAACTGTAAAGAACTTTGGTTACACACAATTTTTTGTGTGTGCACACATTTCTTGTTTTGTCCATACACCATGTTTTAGTATGAATTCTATGCACAGCGTTATATATGAAGGCCATAGTCTGTAGGATGAAAACTACTTCTTGTATACCTAACCCCATCCTCACCACACTTCTCAAGACATGCCTTAATGCTATAATGCCGATTGTTATAACAAAAGTAAATTCATCGCTTGAGTAGCTATGCCAGCTACTTTGAAAATTGCTTTTGCACCCTTAATGTTAAAAGAGTCTGGTCTTGATGCTGACAGTCTCAACTATTTTTGACCCATCTCTCACTTATCTTTTTTATTTAAAGTTCTTTCAGATGTTGTGGCTTTCCAATTCACAAATTACTTAACTTGTAACAAGATGATGTATAAATGAGGGCTGGCCTCGGTATGACAGGCTTGGGTAAGAAATATGGGTGAGATAAAGTCCAAATGACAGTAGACGCGATCAGATGTCTGGCCATGGGAGGTGCTGCTATTAACTCCACAGTGGTACAACTTTGCTTTTGTTAACTCCCCTTTCCAAATATCGAAGTAAGGATTAACTTCAAACGCAATCTGAACTCAGAAAGTACTTTAATTCCTGTTGCTATGTTTTTTCCGCAAGGACGCACAGCAGTAATGGCTCAAGTGATAGGAGAAAAGGACAAACTATTCTCACAATGTGCAGTAAGTAAACAAAGGAACAAATGACGTACAAAGCCTGAACTTTCACCCGGAAATATGTAAGAAATGTTCTACAAGTGTTTCTAATATTCTGCCATTAGAGGTCGCAATTTAACCTGACAAAGGACTTTCTGACATGATGTAACGCTTTCAGTCTGGTTTCAGAACACTGCACAACTGTAAAACTGTTCTGAATAGAGTAACTGATGATTTGCTTATGGCAGCAGACTCTAGGCAAACAAGTCAAAAGTCAAGTCAAGTCAAGTTGGAGAGCATGCACTACTACAGTGTGTTGCCAAAGGGGTCCAGTCTTTGTCTCAGGTCACTGGATAGCGTCCATGTCTCGCAACCATATAGCAAGACAGGAAGCACCAGGACTCTAAATACTTGGACCTTTGTCCTTTTGCATAGATATTGGGAGCGCCACACTCCCCTTTCCAGCGACCTCACGACCCCCCCCCCATGCTCTCCCAATCCGTCTACTGACTTCATAGGAAGAGTGACCAGAGACATGAATGTCACTGCCAAGGTAAGTTAACCTCTCGACAAGGTCGACACTCTCTCTGCAGACAGACACACTGCTGATGGCTGTGCCCAAGAGGCCATTAAAGGCCTGGATCTTGATTTTTTTTTTTCAAGGACACTCGCAAGCCCGAACACTCAGACTCCTCACTCAGTCTCGAGCGCCCCGATCAGAGCCTCCGTTGACTCCACAAAGATCACAGCATCATCAGCAACGTCAAGATCCGTGAATCTTTCTTCACCAACAGATGCCCCACAGCCGCTGGACCCCACGACCCTGCCCAACACCCAGTCCATACAAGCATTGAACAGAGTAGGAGCAAGAACACACCCCTGATGAACCCCAGAATTAACTGGGAAAAACACAGCGGTTCTGCCTCCACTCTGCACAGCACTCACAGTACTAGTGTATAGGCCGGCCATGATATCCAGCAACCTTGAGGGGATCCCGTGAACCCTCAGGATGTCCCACAGGGCAGCTCGATCAACTGAGTCGAACGCTTTACAAAAATCGACAAAGGCTGCAAACAAGTACTGTATATTAATTCTGTTAGACCTTAGTGCAGCATTTTTTTGGTATTCACATTCACATGGTCTTATACTATCAGAATGGAAAACTTTCTAGGTATCTCTGGCACTGCCCCCCTAGTCGTTTAAGTCCTATCTGACTGATAGGCCAGAGTTTGTTAGTGTTGGCAACAGCAGGTCTAGTTCAGTGCTGGTTATACAAGGAGTCTCAGAAAGGTTCTGTCTTTGGCCCTCTGCTCTTCTGTATCTACATACTTCAGCATTTCCATATTATTCACAGATTGCACTGGGTTATAATTTTTATGCAGATACTCAGTTCACTCAGATCTATTTCAGTGTTAAACATGATAATTCATCAGAGCTTTCTCAGCTCAGAATATGCCTCAATAAAATTAAAACTGGAATGGAATATTACTCTTTAAAACTAAACTGCAACACAACAGAAGCCATGCTAATTGGCACTAAAGCTCAACTTAAGAACATGAGCGCCTTCTTAATCACTATTGGTGCTGATGTCATCTGAACTTCGTCTTCTGCAGGAACCTTAATGTCATTTTTTATTCCTCCCTTTCTTACTCTACCCACATTCATTATAATAAGAAACGTACTATCTTCCACCTCCGTAATATATACCTTTTCCCCTCATTCCTTAACTTTTCCAATGCTGAGTAATTTATCCATACTTTGATAACATCCTGCAATGACTGCTGTAACTCCCTACAGATGTATGCCCCTTCTAATCTGTTATTACAGCTCCAGTTGTTTCAGAACTCTGCTGAAAGGGTCCTTACATAGACTCACAACAGTGAATACATAACATCAATCCTGCTCTGCCTTCACTGGCTCCCTGTTTTTAACTATGCTCCTGTCCACCTGCTTAGGTTCACTGATTCTGGTAAACTCATTGTGCCACTAATCTGTGCTGTTTGTGACTGAGCCTTCAGCTATATAGCATATTTTCTTAACAGTACATAAACAGTACACTGTAATGAAATCTATGCACTGAAATGCAAGAATGGACATGGGTGCAAATTACACCATGAAAATAGAGGTGTCACATGCACTCTTATATGGGCGATTGTTGACTCTGTAACTTTAGTAGTCAAGAACACAATCTCTTGTAGTTGCTGTGGTCAATAGGCAACCTCTATCTACCAAGTTTATAAATATAGCTGGCCGGAAGGGATGTGGTTTAGTATGTTCATCAGGGGCAGCGTTATGCAATGTCCCCAGGGAGCCGTTCTGAGCTGCAAAAGAGAGTTAATGTTAGCACTTTCTTTTGCTGTGGGGTGGTATTACCAACCTTACCTGACCCCTTAAGGTGTTCTCTTTAGGCACATGTTTCACAGCGTACACTACTTAATGAAGTTTTGTTATATAAATGTCGTGCTGTATATGGACTGTTAAAATAAATAATAATAATAATAATAATATATTTTATTTATATAGCACCTTTCCCATGCTCAAGGCACTTCACAGAGTTAAAGATAGAACGGCAGGGTATACAGCATTGTACAAACAAGATAAATAAATTAAGAAGATTAAGATAGTAAATTCAGAGAAAAGGCCTAACATACAACATAATTGATGGTCAAGCACACACACATAGGTTACATGAGCAACTTGACATAGAGGTAAACTGAGAGAAGGGTAGTAAGGTCAAGTAGAGCTAAAAGCCTTCCTGAACAGATGAGTTTTGAGTTGTTTTTTAAAAGAATTCATGGAGTCAGCTGACCTGATTAATTTCGGTAGGTCATTCCAGAGTCTGGGTGCTATACAGCTGAAGGCCCTGTCACCCATGTAGTGTAGATTAGTGTGGGGCACAACAAGATTGCCAGAATCAGAGGACTTTAGTGGGCGGACAGGCACATAGTGATGGAGAAGGTCACTGATGTAGTTTGGCACAAGGTTGTTTAAGGCTTTGTACGTTATTAGTAGGATTTTATATTCGATTTTGTAAGACACAGGGAGCCACTGAAGGCGGAGCAGGATGGGTGTTATGTACTCGCTGCTTCTGGTTCGAGTAAGGACTCTTGCAGCTGAGTTTTGAATAAGCTGGAGCTGTGATATAAGATTAGAAGGGGCACAAGCCAGTAGGGAATTACAATAAATGTAATAAAAGCATGGACAAGTTCCTCAGCATTAGAAAAGGAGAGGAAGGAGCGAACACGGGATATGTTACGGAGGTGAAAGTAAGAAAGTTTCTTAATGTGATTTATATGGGCGGAATAAGAAAGGGAGGAATCAAAAATGACACCAAGATTCTTTGCATTAGAGGCAGGTCTGATGAGATCACCGCCAAGATGGACTGGGAAGGAGCTCATTTTATTAAGTTGCACTTTAGTCCCAATTTGCAGGAGGTCAGATTTGTTGCAATTTAATTTTAAAAGGTTCTGCTCCATCCAGGTATTAATTTCACTGAGGAAGGTTGTGAGCCAAGAAAGCTCTGATGAAGTTCCACTTTTAACATTTAAATAAAGTTGAGTATTGTCTGCATAAAAATGATAACCCAGTCCAAAGCTACAAATAATATGGCCAAGGGGAAGCATATAAATACAGAAGAGAAGAGGGTCGAGGACAGAGCCCTGAGGAACTCCTTGTGTGATTGGTGCTGAGCTGGATCTGCTGTTGCCAAGACTAACAAACTCTTGCCTATCAGTCAGATAGGACTTGAACCACTGGAGGGCAGTGCCAGTGATACCCAGCATGTTCTCCATTCTGGACAGTAGAATGTCATGTCTGACAGTGTCAAATGCTGCACTGAGGTCTAACAGAATTAATATGCTGGTTTGTCCAGAGTCTGCTGCCATAAGCAAATCATTGGTTACCCGTAGCAGAGCAGTTTCACAGCTGTGCTGCGCCCTGAAACCAGACTGAAAGGGTTCCATCAAATTATTAGAAGTTAAGTAGTTGGTGAGTTAGGAAGCTACAACACGCTCAAGAACTTTTGACAGAAAAGGTAAGTGGGAAATAGGCCAAAAAATTTTAAGATTGTCAGCATCAAGACCAGACTTTTTTAACATTGGGGTTACAGAAGCGATTTTAAAAGTGATCGGCACAGAGCCTGTGTCAAGGGATGAGTTTATTATTGCTGTAACAGTCAGGATTATGGCATGAAAGCAGGATTTAAGTAGTGTGCAGGGGGTGGGGTCCAGTACACAAGTAGTCAGTCTCATCTTACAAAGCAGGTTATTAACAAATGCAGATGTGACTGATGAGAAGTTAGAGAAGGAGCTGGATGGAGTGGGAAAACAGGAAGAGATATAAACAAATGATGTATTTATGTTAGTTGAATTATTTAGATCTTTAATTTTGTTATGGAAAAAGTAGAGGAATTCCTCTTAGACTTTAGTAGAAGAGGTAGTTGGGCTAGATGCGGGTTTGATTAGTTTATTAACTACAGAAAATAAAACCCTTGGGTTATCGTAACCACTTTCTATTATTCTGCCATAATGGGTGTTCTTGGCAGCAGTTAGTGCTTCTCTGTAAGCTCTTTGTTGGTCAGAGAAAGCCTGGATGTGCACGGTGAGGCCAGTCTTAAGTGACATTCTCTCAAGGCGTCGGCCAGCTGCTTTCATAGATCGCAATTCTGAATTATACCAAGGAGCAGAACGCTTAAAGGAAATCTTCTTATGTTTTAAAGGAGCTGTTTTATCTAATGCTGAATGAAAGGCTGTGTTATAGTGGTCAACAAGACTATCTAATGTTGACGGAATAGGTGCAGACAGTGGATCAGAAATGGATCCAGAAAAGATAGAGGGACAGATATTTTTAAGGTTTCTGTAATAAATTTGTCATTTACAGGTAAGAGGAGGGAGAGGCAATGAGACAGTGAAAAATACTGCTTTATGGTCAGAGAGTCCCAAATTAGTGCTGTAAATGTTGGCAGCAGATAGTCCAGAAGTACAGATCAGATCCAATATATGACCACCAGAGTGGGTGGGAAAATCAACATGTTGTGTTAAATCAAAACAGTCCAGTAAGGATAGGAATTCATTTCTCAGTTTAGATGTAGTAATATCAATATGGATGTTAAAATCACCGAGATGGATAATTCTCTGAGAGTAAAAGCTTAGGTGGGTTAAAAGTCCAATCAGATCAGATAAGAAGGATGCATTGTATTTTGGAGGACGATAAAGAACAATGAGTGAGACTGGACCTGATTCCGTTATTAGTTTAAGAGCCAGGCACTCAAAAGACAATAGACAGTCAATTGGGATTCGTTTGATGTTAAAATGTAAAAAAACTTCAAAGCCTTACAATATTTGCATACTTCTGGCATATCACCTATGTCCATATATTCGATCTCTATTCGCCTTTTTGTTATTTCTCCAAGTAATATTTTTCTTTCTTTGCGCTAATGCGATGTTTACTTTTTTTGTTTTGACACTGTCATTTTTTTCTGCTTTCATATTCTGTATCTTGCTCTGCATGTGTTTTGCGCCTACATTTTTTTTGAGTCTTTTGAATTCCAGTTTTCATTATCTCTAACCTGCTCTGCATGTGTTTGGCCCCCTTGTTTTTTAACCTCTTTATGAGATTTTACTCTTTATTACATATTTACATGTTTTCTACTCTGTCTTTTATTTCTGACCTCGCTTTATCCTGCTTTTGTTTCAATTACATCTGATCCATGGTGATTATTTTCCCTTTTTCGAGTAATAATTTCCATTTGTTTGCACTACTGCGATCTTTACTTTCTTTTTTTTATACTTTCTAATTTTCCTACTTTCATATTCTTTAACTTTCTCCACATGTGTATCGTGCCAAATTTTTTTTTTGTAGCCTTTCGAATTCCATTGCTTTCATAATCTTTAACCTGGTCTGCATGTGTATAGCGCCAACGTCCGGATGGGACGTGCTTTTTTTTCAGTTCCACTTGTTCCGGGCTGATAATTACTTTCCTTATTTTCTGAATTTGCACCTACATTATTTCTTTTTCTTTTTTGTCTCTCCAACGCTTTTGAGTCTCTTTTCTCCGCACTGCTTTCTTCTTCACTTAGTCGTCGACGTTTCATCTATAATAAGATGCTGCAGATGTTCTATCAGACGGTTGTGGTGAGCACCCTCTTCTACACGGTGGTGTGCTGGGGAGGCAGCATAAAGAAGAGGGACGCCTCATGCCTGGACAAATTGGTGAGGAAGGCAGGCTCTATTGTAGGCATGGAGCTAGACAGTTTGACATCCGTGGCAGAGCGACGGGCGCTGAGCAGGCTCCTGTCAATCATGGAGAATCCACTGCATCCACTAAACAGTATCATCTCCAGACAGAGGAGCAGCTTCAGCGACAGACTTCTGTCACTGTCCTATTCCACTGACAGACTGAGGATATCATTCTTTCCCCACACTATGTGACTCTTCAATTCCACTCGGGGGGGATTCTATCTATCTCATATTGTCCTTATATGCTTTATATGGGCTGAGAGCCAGCTGTGTGTGCTCAAAGCCAAAACACGAATGAGTGTGTTGCTGCCTGTGGTCTTATTTGGTTGTAAGTAGGGCGTGTCTTGCAAGAATCTCATGTTGTACATCATCGCGAGACGGTCCTGGGTCAATCTCTTGGCACAAAGTCTCATGTTTAAGGTCCCCACGAGACGCTCTGTGGCCAATCTCTTTAGTCTCGGGGTCTTTTAAGTATCTTCCGTGATCTTAACGTGAAGATCACGTCTCGACGCCCCACTGTTTCTCTGCAGGATTTTTTTTATAATAGAAGAGATATATTTGTTGCACAGCAATAAAATTGAAAGGTAGTACAATGCCACCTTCTACTTTAGATCTTTGTAGAGTTGCCTTTTGAATGCATGCACATCACAAAATCCAGATAAAGCAGGTTGTAATTGAGTCCAGTTTCTTAAAGAATGATTTGTTGACGTATTTAGGGGTGCTCTAAAATAGAAGAGACGCTTACAACAACAACAACAACAACATTTATTTATATAGCACATTTTCATACAAAAAGTAGCTCAAAGTGCTTTACATAATGAAGAAAAGAAAAATAAAAGACAAAAAAAGAAATTAAAATAAGGCAACATTAGTTAACATAGAAAAGGAGTAAGATCCGATGGCCAGGGTGGACAGAAAAAACAAAAAAAAAAACTCCAGAAAGCTGGAGAAAAAAATAAAATATGTAGGGGTTCAAGGCCACGAGACCGCCCAGTCCCCTCTGGGCATTCTGCCTAACATAAATGAAATAGTCCTCTTTGTAGTTAGGGTTCTCACGGAGTCAGTTGATGCTGATGGTCATACAGACTTCTGGCTTTTAATCCATCCATCATTGTTGGAACATCATGGTACTTAGAGTAGATGGTGGTGGCGCAAGCCACCACCAAAAAGGACACCGGAAAAGGAAACAGAAGAGAGAGTAGTGGTTAGTACAGATTTTTAGAGCCACCATGAATGGTTATTATAATGAATTGGATATACAGAGTATCAGGATTAAATTACAGTGAAGTTATGAGAAGGCCATGTTAAAATAATGTGTTTTCAGCAGTTTTTTTAAAGTGCTCCACTGTATTAGCCTAGCGAATTCCTACTGGCAGGTTATTCCAGATTTTAGGTGCATAACAGCAGAAGGCCGCCTCACCACTTTTTTTAAGTTTTGCTCTTGGAATTCTAAGGAGACACTCAGTTGAGGATCTGAGGTTGCGATTTGGAATATAAGACGTCAGACATTCCAATATATAGGATGGGGCGAGATTATTTAAGGCTTTATAAACCATAAGCAAAATTTTAAAGTCAATCCTGAAAGACACAGGTAACCAGTGTAGTGACATCAAAACTGGAGAGATGTGCTCGGATTTTCTTTTCCTGGTAAGGATTCTAGCAGCTGCATTCTTCACTAGTTGCAAACGATTTATGTCTTTTTTGGGTAGTCCTGAGAGGAGTGCGTTACAGTAATCTAGTCGACTGAAAACAAACGCATGAACTAATTTCTCAGCATCTTTCAATGATATAAGAGGTGTAACTTTTGCTGTGCTTCTTAGGTGAAAAAATGCTGTCCTAGTGATCTGATTAATATGCGATTTAAAATTTAGATTACAGTCAACAGTTACCCCTAAATTTTTTACCTCCGTTTTGACTTTTAATCCTAATGCTTCCAGTTTATTTCTAATAGCCTCATTGTATCCATTATTGCCAATTGCCAAGATTTCAGTTTTCTCTTTATTTTACTTGAGAAAGTTACTATTCATCCATTCTGAAATACAAGTCAGACATTGTGTTAGTGAATCAAGAGATTCGGGGTCATCAGGCGCTATTGATAAATACAGCTGTGTGTCATCAGCATAGCTGTGGTAGCTCACGTTGTGCCCTGAGATAATCTGACCTAACAGAAGCATGTAGATTGAGAAGAGCAGCGGAACCAGGATAGAGCCTTGTGGAACACCATATAGGATATCATGTGTCTTTGAGTTGTAATTACCACAACTAACAAAGAATTTTCTCCCTGCCAGGTAGGATTCAAACCAATTTAAGACACTGCCAGAGAGGCCCACCCACTGACTAAGGTGATTTTTAAGAATATTATGATCAATGGTGTCAAATGCGGCACTCAGATCTAAGAGGATGAGAACAGATAAATGACCTCTGTCTGCATTTACCCGTAAATCATTTACTACTTTAATGAGTGCAGTTTCTGTGCTGTGATTTGTTCTAAAACCTGACTGAAATTTATCAAGAATAGCATGTTTATTAAGGTGCTCATTTAACTGCATAATGACTGCCTTCTCTAGAATTTTACTTAAGAAAGGCAGGTTAGAGATGGGTCTAAAATTTTCAAGAGCAGAGGGGTTGAGGTTATTTTTCTTAAGTATTGGTTTAACTACAGCAGTCTTAAGACAGTCTGGGAAGACCCCCGTATCTAATGACGAATTTACTATGTCAAGAACATTATCAATTAGCATGCCTGATACTTCTTTGAAAAAATTTGTTGGTACTGGGTCAAGGACGCAGGTGGAGGGTTTCATTTGAGAAATTATTTTATGTAAATCAGGTAAATCTATCCTAGTGAAACAATTCAATTTGTTTATAATGGAATGCTGGGGTTTAGGAGGATCCTTAGTGTTGGGGAGATATACTATGTTATTTCGAATATCATTAATTTTTTGATTGAAAAATACAGCGATAGCCTCACAGGTTTTACTTGAAGTACTTAGGATGCATTCCTTTGAGTTACTTGGGTTTAACAGACGATCAATCGTTGAGAATAAGACTCTAGGATTACTAGCATTGTTATTTATAATCTTAGAGAAATAGCAGCGCCTCTCAAGATGGACTGTGTTATTGTATTCTGTTATTTTAACTTTTAATATTTCATAGTGGATAGTTAGTTTAGTCTTCCTCCATTTACGCTCAGCTCTACAGCATGCTCTCTTTAAATCAGACACTCTTTGGGTCTTCCATGGTATAACAATGCTAGAAGATTTTTTAACTGTCTTTTCAGGTGCAACTATGTCAACAGCAGCTCTTACCTTAGTATTAAATCTTTCCACCTTACTATTTACATTATCCTTGCTATTATAGTTGGCAGTATAAATGGACTGACTGCTTAGAATGTTTGTAAGTTTTAAAGCTGCTGATGAGTCAAAGAAGCGTTTTTTTAACAATATGCTTCTCATGAGTGTTTTCAATTATTATTTCTATATTAAAAAGTAGAAGAAAATGGTCTGATAGACCAATATCAATGACCTGTTTTATATCAACTTTTAGTCCTTTAGTAATCATTAAGTCTAACATATGACCTGCTTTATGTGTAGGCTGATTAACGAGCTGTCTCAAATCAAAAGAGTCCAGGAGGTTCATAAATTCTTTTACTTTTTGGTCACACTGATTATCTATATGAAAATTAAAGTCGCCGACTATTAAGAGTGTGTCATAGTTCGTAATTAAAATTGACATTAAGTCAGAGAATTCCTCAAAAAAAGACGCTTTGAATTTTGGAGGTCTATACACGGATAATACTAGAATGTGAGAATCTCCATGGATAACAACGGTAAGATACTCAAAGGACTTGAATTTACCAAAACTGACATCTTTACATTTTAACCTGCTTGAGTAAATGTTTGCCAAGCCACCGCCTCTCTTTCCTTGGCGATCTGCACGAGTAAAACTGTAATCCGGAGGCGCAGATTCGATTAAAACAGCTGCGCCATCTGAGCTAAGCCACGTTTCACTTAGTGCAATAAAGTCTATTTTTTTTATCACTAATAAGATTGTTGATAAAAAACGTCTTGTTACTTAAAGCTCTAATATTTAATAGTGCCATATTTAATGTTTCGGAGGGGCAGAGATGAGTACTATGTGCGTTATTGATATTTGGAACAGGAACTAAGTTATTTTTATTAGCGCCGTTCTGTGTGTATTTTTTGTTTAATCTATAATCTGTTTTTATAGTTTTAATACATTGTTCATCTAAAGTAGTAATTTTAATTAAATTATTGGTGTTTATGCCATATTGCCTAGATTTTCTACGTGCATCAAGACTGGTAACTACAGTATTTATGTTGTGCACTTTAATGGAAGATTTTATTAAACAATTATCATGTCCTAGCACAGCAGTAGCATTTCGGAAGGGGTTAAAAGCAGAGATAGATAGTCAAGATAAACGAATTACCTTAGATATATTTTCGGAGAGGACCCGGGCGCCAAAACTGTTCGGATGCAGGCCATCTCGCTTGAAAAAATGCGGTCTTTCCCAAAAGAGGTCCCAGTTGTTGATGTACCCGATGTCTTGATTCTTGCAGAATCCCTGCAGCCAGTTGTTTAATCCTAGCAGACGACTGTAGTACTCGTTTGATCGTCTGACGAGAGGGAGTGGACCCGAAATGAAGATCTTTGCCGATTGGGTCCTCTCCTTTGTGTCTTTAATTAATGCTGTGAAATCTGCCTTGAGGATCTCCAACTGTCGGTCCCTTATATCATTTACGCCAGCATGCAAAACAATTGCTCCAACTGCCCTGTTCTTGTGCTTCTCGTAGATTGCCGGCGCACGTCTCATCACATCTTGGACACGAGCACCAGGAAAACAAGAAACAAAAGATTTTAATAATAACTCATTACATTTATATAGCGCTTTTCTCAATACTCAAAGCGCATTCCACACAGGGAGGAACCAGGAAACGAACCCACAGTATTCCACTGTCTCCTTACTGCAAAGCAGCAGCACTACCACTGTGTGGACTAATTTTCTATTAGGGCAAGTGATATTGAGGTTTCTAACAATAGAATCACCTACCACTATTACATCACCAGGAGCTGAAGGCGAACTTAGGAAGGATGTTCATCTTGACAATACTGAATCTCACTACTAAGGTGAGATGGACAGTAGATGATCTGTTAATATTTTGTAGATTTTCTTCCATGCTGTTACCAAAATTGTGTTAATTGTGATGTTCATCCCAAGATATTTAAACTGTTTTTGGTAGTATCAACAGATTGCTGTCTAGTCTAGTATGATGTGCAGGACAGTTCACTGGAAAAAGCACATTTTTATTCAAAATAATGTTGAGTCCAGGTGTCTGTTGAAATTCTGCTAATGCATTAAAGAATAATGGTAGAGATATTTGTGGTTCTCATATATAAGTATCAAATTATCTGTGTATAGTGATATTTTCTGTTTGAGTCCTTCTCTGATAATCCCCTTTATTACTGATATATTTTGAAAATGAATAGTCAAAGCTTCAATGGCTATGGCAAAAAGCAATGGTGATAGATGGCACCCTTGTCGAGTACCATGTTCTAGTTTGAAGTAGTCTTTTTTAGAGTTTTTTTTCTTCTTTCACATCATACCTTTGGTTTATTGTATCATGAATGTATTATCACATGTTATTTCAGTTTCTGTGGGAACCGTTTAACATCATTCCCTAGGTTTACTATATTGGGACTGTTTAAGATCATATCGTAGGTTTATTGTATTTAGACTGTACTATCATAAGATATCTCAATTTAAAGTTTTTCTACACTGCTGCTGGGGGTTTTGTTTTGCTATGGATGTGCTCTTGGCTTGTCAGAAGACCGGGACTTTGTGAAATGTGGTCTAGCTTCACTTGGAGAGGCAAAATGGAGGGGGGGGGGGATCAATGCTATTTGTTATTTATTCTTTCTACCCCAATAACTGCAAATGACAACACAGCAATAGGCTCCAAAGCCATAACATCTGGCAATAATATAAGCCTAGGTCAATGCCATGATGTGTAACAATATACCTTAGCTTAAGACTACAAAATGCCAACAAAAGTTCAAAAGCAATGTCTCTATGACCAAACAGTGAACTCTGTGAGCTGGGATGTCAGAAGATTTAATTATTATTACATTAACTACAAGCAATATCCCAAATAAAGAAGAGGAAAAAATTACACATATATATTTTACATATAGACAAAAAAAAACAAACAAACGAGTACATAACATAGTAATCAAAACCACCTCTCCCAGTTTAGGAGCGTGATGTTCATGATTAGGAGCAACCAGTTTGTCCAAATAGGTTAACTGTCTTTACTGTTTATGGCAAAGAGAAAGCCTACCGGAATACGCCGGTCGTTGAGCCGATAACAAAAAGTTCAATCCTACCAGTCCAAAGAATCGTCAGCAAAATCAAAGAAAAAAAAGAGATCCGTCTTCGGAGACATGTCTCCCTTGTGTCGCTGAGTGAACAAAAACACTTTTTCCAGCAGGTGTATTTCTTGCCGCTACCTCGTCGCTTCCCTTTGCTCCACCACAAGATGTCTCTCTCTCTCCCCTTCTTTTCCGGTTTTAAAGTCTTCAGCACCAACTGTCCTGTCCATGTTACGAACTCCCCCTTAAAGGTGTATTTACAGAGTCCACTTTCCCTGAAATGCACCCTAAGGAGCAGCAAACTGCCAATGGAACAATAGCACATGTGACACCCACTACAATGGTAATGGGCATTTTATTTCATACCAAAGTGATTTTGATAAATATCTATGCACCTAATGTGGATTGTAGAGATTTCATCCAAAATGTATTTGCATCTGTTCCTAATGTGAACACTCATAAAATTATAATGTCCGGAGACTTTAATTGTGTTTTAAATCCTGACCTGGATAGGCCTTCAACTATAGAGGTGATAAAATCTAATACTGCAATAATAATTACAGCTTGTAATGGATCATAACTTAATCAGACCAATGGATATTTTTAAATGCAAACCGAAGAGCATTTTCCTTCTTCTCTCCAGTACATCATTGTGAGTTTTCACACTCACTTCGAGATGTAAAAAAACTAAACTTGGCGTAAGGCCACGCACATTTTCACAGTAGACCTTCATCTTGCATGCACACGTTTATGCTTGGTTTTGCAAACTAGTGGCACACAGCATCAAAGCAGTGCTACTGTTTCTGTTTCATTTGCCTTTCTTTTTCATATTCACATCCATGAAATACACCGAAATTAATTGCATATGGCTTACAAATTTAATTCACTTGAATGTAAACATTCTGTAGCAATATAATGGTGCACAGAATGTCCAAACTATTGCAACTACATAGGCTGCTTTAGCATTGTTAGAAAGCATCGCAAATAGAAGAATCAGAAGACAGTGCGTATTTTGAGATGATGGTGCCTGACTTCTAAATCAATTTTGGTTTCTAAGAGCTATCCACTTGGAGCTGTGTGCTGAACTGGGGCCGACTTTACAAAGGCAGACTATGAGGAAATATGTCCATCCTCGGGCTTTTACTCACAGGATCTTTTCAACATAAACTTACTGATGGATCGGGTATTTCAGAAACATCATTGAGTCATGCTATTCCAGCTGTATAGGACGGCATTGTCCACTTGTCATCCAGATATATAAGATTTCTTTACACTGTGGTTGAACTAGCAAAAATAAAAGCACAATTCTCAGCATTGTCCAGTTGTTATTGAAATGGCTCAGGACAACTTACATCAGCCAGGGATGAATCACCAAAAGAATGAACTGGCATTACATCATTTATAGCAGGACAGCCTATAAAAACAGAAGCTCTGCACAGTCCCAGGTGTTTTTTCCAACTAGTGCGGCAAAAGGCTAGCAGTACTTTTAAAAATAGTGAGTCACTTCAAAGAGCCATGTTAAGAGCAGAGAATCGATACGCTACACTATAAAGTCGCCTTCAGAGAATTTTCTTGTGTAAATAGAAAGCATTTCCACACTATTAATGTGCTGCTCTATAGTGCAGAAAATGTGTGTTGCAAGCATGTAGTTTGCTTTGTAATGTGGCACACAATGATGGCTTACCCGTACCTGAAGAGATGCAGTATGATGAACCTGACCCTGACCCACCAAATGATCAGCCAAGTCAGACAGCATTACAGCTTTGTTTGAATGTAAAAACAGGTAATCAGATGCAGCATTTATTTTTTAACCAATTCATTTAAATTGTTGTCAATACCACATAGTATAGCCTTTATATTCCTTAATTCACTGGGTACATCTCTTGCAGCATTCACTATTGCATTTTGTGACTCCAGAACAGTGTCTGTCAGCACACAGCCAGATGGCTGCTTGGTGATTTCCGAGGCAGAGGTGTGTGTGCTGCCAGGGCCGAAGATGTGCTGGGTACAGTAGCACTATCACCATATGGAGTCACGTCATCAGCATGGGGGTCAGCTTTTGTAATATATGTAACACAATAAACAGCGAGCTATAACTCGCCTTTTCATGTCAACTTTGATATATAGCCATTTCTTTTTTATTTCGGGAATTGTGCAACTTTCTGAAATTGAACTTTTGAGTGCCTCCAACACTCTGTATCACTCTATAGCTTCCTTTTCTTGCATATACCATTGCTTAAGCCAACAAAGAGTACATGTTTCCTTGCCTACACTTTGCATTTGCTGAAATTCTTCTTTCTTCCATGTGCTTTTGCCATTGTCTTTTAACCAAACACCAAATGGAAAGTGATATTTATATTGATTTGCTTATTAAAATATGCAAAATTCTGGGAGGATTCAGGGTGTGGCTGCAGGTGTGTGCATGTGCATTCAATTTCACATTCATTGGGATTTGTAAAGGGGAAGTGTGTGGAACTTGGCGTATGCACAGTTTCATGCATGTGGATTTTTTTGTGCATACACACATTTCCACTTTTGTCTGTACACCATAATTTAGTGGGAATTCTATGCCCAGCATTATACATTAGGCCCATGGGCATCGACACAAACTGATAAACATACACAAGCCTGCAATAGAATTAAAAGTATTTCTTTGTATTTCCTGCTCTTTGCCCTAGTAAATACAAATTATCATCAATACACTAATAATCCAATTGCCCTTCATTCAGACTCAGAATATGGAACCAATGTAGAAAGCACTTTAAGGCAGAGAAGTCTTTATCTATTGCACCTCTACATGACAATCACCTTTTTCCACCCACAGTATTTAATGTTTGGAAAACACTTAGAGATTTGATAATGTCTTTTCATCCTATGAACAATTAAGTTTCAAATTTAACGTTTCATCAACACAATTTTTCCACTACTTTCAAATCAGAAACTTTTCTAAACTGAACCTGCCCGATTTTCCTCACCTCCTGCCTATTTTTATTCCAGAA
Organism: Erpetoichthys calabaricus; assembly: GCF_900747795.2. Taxonomy (NCBI): domain Eukaryota; kingdom Metazoa; phylum Chordata; class Cladistia; order Polypteriformes; family Polypteridae; genus Erpetoichthys; species Erpetoichthys calabaricus. Next base: position 116,031,776 of record NC_041399.2, on the reverse strand, counting down.
GAAAAACTGATCAATCTTGAAGACTCAGATAGCATCTCTACAATATAAAAAATGTAAAGTCCCTTCCATTCAAAGATCCCTGGGTATGATTTGGAAAAGACCTTTCACTTAATATTTCAGAAAAGGAGTGGAAGACAGCGATGCAGAGAATACACTTTAGCTCCATATGCTCAAAGCACTCAGCCATTCAACTTAAAATCTTTTATCAAGCACATTTATCTTGTTTTAAATTGTAGAAAATGTATCCAGGGCAAGATGCAATCTGTGAAGGTTGCAATCTAGCTCCAGCCTCACTGGGCCACATGTTTTGGGTGTGCACCAAATAATCATAATTTTGGATAGAAATCTTTGAATGCCTATCAGGAAGCCTTGGTGTCACAATCACTCCAAACCCATTAACAGCTGCATTTAGTGTACTCCCAGATGGGTTTAAAGTGGAGGACAAATGAACTGTAATTGCCTTTACCTCACGACTAGCACATAGACTTATCTTGCTCAATTAGAAGAATCCCACTACACCTCATTTAAGTCAGAGTGTAACTAATGTTTTATACTGTTTGAAACTGGAAAAAATCAATTTCTCACTCAGAGGATTTGTTCAAAACATTTTAAAAATATGGCAAGATTTAATCAATATCATTTTAGAATAAGCTTCTAGCTCATGGAAATGGATACTTATCCTTTCTTGCTGCTTTTAATGATTTGATCTGGTTGTTGGCTCTCATCTCTTTCTCTTGGGCAGAGGATGAATTTTGGTTTGATAAATTTGACTTGATTACATGGAGTCAATGGAAGCTCTGATCAGGGTACTCGAGAGATTGAGCGAGGAGTCTGAGTGCCTGGGCTTGCGAGTGTCCTGGATAAAAACCAAGATCCAGGCCTTTAATGACCTCTTGGGCACAGCCATCAACAGTGTGTCTGTTTGCAGAGAGAGTGTTGACCTTGTTGAGAGGTTTACTTACCTTGGCAGTGACATTCATGTCTCTGGTGACTCTTCCTATGAAATCAGTAGATGGATTGGGAGAGCATGGGGGGACATGAGGTCGCTGGGAAGGGGTGTGTATCTATGCAAAAGGACAAAGGTCCAAGTCTTTAGAGTCGGGGTGCTTCCTGTCTTGCTATATGGCTGAGAGACATGGACGCTATCCAGTGACCTGAGATGAAGACTAGACTCCTTTGGTACTGTGTCTCTCCGGAAAATCCTTGGGTACCGTTGGTTTGACTTTGTGTCAAATGAGCGGTTGCTCATGGAGTCCCGAATGAGGCACATTACCTGCATTGTGAGGGAGTGTCAGTTACGGCACTACTTCCAGAGGGTGCGTGTCTGCCTGGGGGGTTGCAAACCAGGATCCCGAGTTGCTTCATCGTGTAGTGGGTGCGGCAACGCACTGTACCAGTGCATGCTCCCCGACTTGACTTGACTTGTATGGAATGTTATTTGTTTCAATATATATATATATAAAACGAAGTAGTCTTACTTTGTGTTGTTAATTTGAACTGAGGCTTCTGAACTGGTATGAAGTAACTTTATACATGCTGATATATTTTGGGCCAAAGCCGAATTTGTGCAATGTGGTGAGTAGATAGTTCCATATGAGTCTATCAAGAGTCTTTTCTGTTTTTAAAGATAATTAGATCTTTGGTGTGTTAGATTTCGTGGGTGAGTATATTACATTAAACAGACACTGAAGGTTTGAGGCTATTTGTCTGCCTTTAATGAATTCGGTTTGATCTTGTTAATATTACAGAAGTTAGCACCTTGTCACTCCTTCTAGCCAAAGCTTTGGTGAAGCTGGAATGTATGATACACATTGTAGTAAATTCCTATTTTTTTGGAAAAATTATCATTTTTGCTTAGCAAATAGTTTGAGACAATTGTTTATTTTCTCTAACTTCTGTGAATGTGATTAATAATAGTGGAGCTAACTTAGTTTTTTTTTTTTTTTTATAAAAATCTATTGAGTAGCCATCAGAACCTGCTGCTTTCACACTATGGAATGAGTTTATAGCATCCAGTAGTTCTGAGAGTGTTAGAGGTTTGTCAAGTTCTTCTGTGTGGTAATTGCTTTGCATTAAAAAATTCCTTAGTCTGTGTTTGACCTTCATTAAACTGAGCAAGATATAATGCGCAGTACTCTGTATAGGTGTATATATTTTTTTATATTTTTTATGGTGTATGATGTTACTGTATTTCCATTTTTATTTTTATTTTCTGTTATTCTATGGCATACTTCCTGCTTGTGGATTTGTTGAGATAAAATATGTTGCTTCAACACAATGATCACCTTTTTTAACCTTCTCAAACCTACTCAGTATGCAGCCTCCTTAGTATTTTATTTACCCCCTGAAAAATTATCCAAAAGTTATTTTGTATAAAATAAGCATGTAAATACCAAAATGTTAACATAATCACAGTAGGAAAGGTATATCAAGTGTCTGCTGCTATACTGATGCACATTTAGTACATGTGATTCATATAATGTGTTTGTCACCAGCACACATAGGCATTGTTCAAGCAGATGCCAACAAATGTTTTGTAATATTTTTTTCTGTTGCTTGCACATGATAGGGTAGAATGTCAGTGCCTGACCCCCATGATCAAGAGTGCCCATTGTATCATTGTAACCTACATTTGAAAACTGCTGAATTATGAAACCAATGCTTATGAGATAGATGTCTTTCTTGATTCAACTCATTCTTTTAAAAAACAGTTTAAAGCTCATCTGTTCAGGAAGGCTTTTAACATAACCTGACATTCTGCTCCTTCTTTCAGTGTTTCTGCATAGAATTCCAAGCCCAAGTAATTCCCTCTTCGTCTGCCTTCCTGCACAATCTATACAGAAGCTACAGTATATTCAGAACTTCGCAGCTAGAGTCCTCACCCACACAAAGCGTTTTGCTCACATCTCCCCTGTTCTCTCCCAGCTTCACTGGTTACCGGCTCCATCAAGGATTAAATTCAAGATTCTGCTTCTCACATCCAAAGCCCTACATAATCTTGCCCCCTTCTACCTTACTCAGCTCCTAGCTCCTCTCTTTACTGTCTCACGCACTAGACTCTCCACCTTGGGAGGCAGATCCTTTAGTGCCCCTCAACTCTGGAACTCTTTTCCTCAGCCTCTCCAAGATTGCTCCTTTTTCTCCACCTTTAAATCTTAACTGAAAACTTTCATCTTCTACAAACTTTTGTCTTCTGTGCAATTTTTTTTTTTACTCTGTATGTAAAGCGACCTTCGGTTTGTGAAAGGTACTCTATAAATGCAACTTATTATTATTGCAGTGGCACATTTTGTCAATTCCTGTTAAAAACATAATTTAAATGAGAAATTCTTGATATAGAGCAATCAAGTTGATTAATTTATCTTTATATGAAATCATGCGCAGTAGATAAAATAAAAAGGGAAGCAACATCTCCATAAGAAGCTTTAGAACATGCCATAACCTACTACTTTAAAACTGGTATTAGAGCATGCTTCATGGCAATTACGATATTATAACAGAATAGTGCAGTTCAATATAACATAGCAAGCCAATAAAACAATGTGTGTCATTTGTAAAATAAGTAAAGTAACTGTATAGACTATATCAAAAATTATATAACAGTTAAGGAAAAGGGTTTATAAATAATTAGGCATAAATAATATTTTAACAGTACATAAGAAAGTCTCTTTTATATTTGGATCTAGAAGGTGACAAATAAAGATTGAAGATGAATAAAGTTTAATCAATAGAAATAGGAAGGATGTTGAAGAGAGTGACTAATTATTAGTCTTTTTTTAATATGGTGCTGTTAATAAAATGTAGAATCACAGGGCTCTCCACAATGCAAACAAGAAACTCTCTATCCTGCTATTTGATGATTTGAAATCTCCTCTTAGGTATTTAAGGAGAAAGTATTGCAAGTCTAATGGTCTGTATTGTTTGATTTTTAAGCAATACAATTTTGATTTTAAATGACAACATTATAAAAGAACACATTTTTCCAAGGAGTATGCATCCAATGCTGTGTCCTGTTATAAAACGATCTTTAAGCCAGATTAGCTATAAGACCCTTAACATGTTGTTGACATTTGTAACACACATTTGTAACATTTGTGCAGCTGATATTTCTAGTTTTCAATCTTTCTTAATTAATAGCAGCAATACTAGTAGCAATCACATAAACGAGTAATGTAGTAACACAAGTGATAACAAAATAAATATACTGTCTGATTTTATTGACCTAAAAACAAAAAGAAAACAAAGGTAAATAAACTGCAATCTTTCAATCACAGTCATCTTGAGATCCAGTAACTTCCAGCTTTTAATAATATTGTAAGTCCTTTGTGTACAATGCTCTCCATGATATACAGTATATAGCCACTTGTTTAAAGTTAAGTCAACATAACAATCCCAAAATGCAGTTTTCCTCCTCAATGTCAAAAATGATGCTTGTCGTGCTCTAAACAATTCTTCCATGAAATGAAAACACTGAACAGGACAATAATTTAAACAAGTGAGGGAGAAATAATTCAGGAAGTCTAAAGATGAAAATAGATCATCACCAAAATTACAAACATTACAAAGAACAAGAGGACAAAATGGGACAAAACTAGGTCAAAAACAAAATAAAAAATGAAATCTCAAAGGGTATTGCCTAGATAAATAAATTGGTATTTCCTTTACTTGAAACAGCAATGTTCGCAATGGCTGACGTTCATGACTTATAAAGATGGTCACAATTACATCACATGCACATAGTCAAACCCATTTGTATAAGTAGCAACACACTCCTTGAATACATAGCTATGACACCAGTGGAATATCAATAAAATATATTAAAGATATTAAAAAATAAAATTGTAAAATGTAAATAAATAAATTCTCCAAAAAAAATATGTACAGTATTTAATTTAATTCTTAATATTGGTTGGAACTGATGTGTCTCCAAATATGAAGATTACCCTTTAAAAGCAAAAGAGTAGTTATTTTTGATTGTAACTTTTTACTTATATTCATAAACTGTCATCTTCATTAATCTCCTATTCTGTGGTTATTAGTAATGACCCTGGTCTTGCCTTTTTTAGTCTATTAAGGAGCACCTCTAGACTAATTTTTCTTTTGTAATCAATTCTTTATTGAAGTCAAAAATAAATATCTTGTGTTAGTATGTAATTATGATAACAAGACTACCTATCAAGTGTAGTGCTGTTGCAGTAGGCAGCGGATCTAGATTTGCTGCCATTGCTGTGTGCATCTTGGAGCTGAAAAAGAGAACAAAGTTCTGTAAGTAAGGTGGTGAATGTTTTAAATTGTTGTAAATTAAATACTCACAAGCAGGGCTGGTGCTAATATTTTTGCTGCCCTAGGCCAAGCTGTGAATTGTGCTTTTCTGCCAATCATAAGAGCTGATCTCCATTTTCATATATATGTATGCATTTTATGTCGACTAAAAGGATATATTTTATCACATGTGAATGCTTAGGGAGGGTCTCAATGGCCCAACCATGGCAAGAACAGTGATTGCAGGGTAAGGGCAGAAGCGATCGCTAACCACCCTAGTACTAATATTTCAAATTTGTTGCAGAATATAGTCACCTCTAGTTGTCCTTTAATTGTCCTTAAAAACATTAAAAACTCCTTCTTAACCTGGACACATATCTCTCTGTCTTTCTGCTGTCACTTGGCCATTATTAAAATGAATATTATTTGTTGTATAAATTTCATTAGCTTAATTTTACCTCTCTCTCCTCATATCAATTATTGGCCTGAACTCAGAGCAATTCTCAACAATTTTTTGAAAGGCAAGAGACCTTATATTAAGCATCTTTCTCTTATCAAAGAAATATCTGATGTAGGAGTTTCTCTTCCTGACTTGGAACTAAATTATTTACCTTAAAACCTTGGGCCTATCTAGAACTGGTTTGACGTTCTTGTCAATCCTCCATCATAGTTTTCCATTGAACACAAATTTGCTCACCCTTACCCCTTCACACTGACCCCACTTCATCTTCTTAAGGCTTAATAGCCTTCTTTCTAAATGTGGTCCTTTTATCTCTTATGCTTTAAAATCCTTGAACCTGGTAGCTATTAGGTTCCATTCCCATTTGGCAAAACCACCAAGTACCACAATATTTCATAATGAATCCTTACATATTGGTGGACACCCCATTTCTTTCCCACATTGGTCTCTTTCAGGTATTAATATTCTGGGGGAAATCTTTTATTACTCAGGTCTCCAGGCATTCCAGTCACTAAGATCAAGCTTCTCCCTCCCTCCCTGAAAGATTTAGTTGTTATTTACTACAAATGTTTTAATGGGTTTTTCCTAGCCTAAATTAAATTATATGCCTGGCCCCCATGAGACTATTTAGCATTAAAATTGTCAAGGAAACAATATGCTGGCTTTCCTTTGTGTCAGCTTCGGAAAACTAGTTTTCCTGCACTTTCTTTACTCACTTTATTTTTCTTTTCCTTTTTCTAGAATGGGGTGGTTGGATGCATATATGCAACTGCTTGTGGTGGTTTAGTAACGGGCACCCTAAGCGTGTCAGTTCTGATGACTTGCATCCTTTGGGCACCATGTGCATGTCTACTTATAGGCCTTTGAATTACATCTCCCATTTTAACTAGTGGAGACATTTTACCTCACTCATGAAAGGCTAGAGTGCTTTGAAGTTTATTGTGTCTGTTTTTCAGTTTAACAACCGGCTTTTTGAACAGTTGCACCGTTCATCTGAAATGGGAATACGGGTTTTATATAGTTTCAAGGGTGTGCTGTGGTGTAACGGGTCCACAGCTCACGTCAAAAAGGCCATTTTTTAAAATAAATTATCGGCGCACTTGCGGCTTAGAGAGGGGGCGTGGTAGTGTAGCAGAACTCCCTGAGGAGTTCGTGATGCGGGCAGTCCTTGCTTAAGTGCACAGGTGAGGAGTTGTCCACATCCGTAATTGGTGCCGGGAGCTGCTAATTGCCACATCTGATCCACATCCCTGTAATAACTAGAAGCGTGAGGCGGCTAAGGGGGGAGAAAAAAAAGAAGAAAAGACGTACGGAGGTTAGAAATAGAAGAAGGCAGGAAGCAGCAAGGAGAAGCCTGTGCGTGAGTGAGTGAGCGAATGTGCTCTCTTTGGAGAGGTATGCAGCTGGACAATGAGCACTCATGAGGTGTTTGGCTGGCACCCCGGGAGCAGTTGGTAGTGTTCGCTCCCCCTGAGCATTTTGATGAGCGGGAGTGACCGGAAGGAGGATGGCTTGCCGCGTAAGGCCAAGAAGGCAGCGGGAGTCAGGACTTGGGACGTGAAAGCCCCAGCATGAGCGCCCTGGTTGCTGGGAAGCCCAAGTCATGGTTTGGTGGAGCCTACCGGAGCCAGGGATCGGTGAGGCAAATGGACCAGCAGGAGAAGGCAGAGAGAAGGTCATCTGCAGTCAGGGTGGCTCCCAAGGTGCATAGCCTGGACGGGAGAAGCATGGGAGTTACCAGTAGCAGAAAGGCACCGGGCTGATTTGTTTAAAGGGACTGCTTCCAGCCATTGTTTTAACTTCATTGTTTTTTAAAGGATTTTTTTTTTCTAATGGATTTTAACCTCCACGATTTCACCTCTGTTTTAATGGATTTATTTAATGACGTATTTTTGAGACACTGCACTATTTATTTGAACACTGTTTTGTTTTGTTAGTTTTAAATCAAAGCACTTTGCACTTCTTGCACCATCACCTTGCTTTGTTGTGCCTCACTGTCTAGCTCATCGGTGACATTACCGATGGTGTCGGGTTCAGAGCTCCCAGAAGCTGAATGGGAACATGGAGCGAACCCGCATCGTCACATGTGCTTTTTGACTTCTCAGGTGAACAATGCTACTGCATGGATATGCATGGCTCTGATGTTATACAGTACCTTTTTATTTTCCTTTACTGATTTAAATATAGTTTCTTGAAATACTAGAGCCTTTTCAACACCTGACAAAAGGTCTTGCATGACTGACTGTTTTCACAGACACCAAATTGATCTTGCTTTCTTAATTGAGACACATTTATTGAAGTGAGAAGCAAGGCTGGCTGCCTCTAAACAGTAAATGGTTGTCTCAATGTCATCTGCCTCCTCCCACAAGTGTGGAGTTGAGATACTTGTCCGATGCTCCATTCAGTTTCTGGGCACTGGCTATGATACTATAATAGGAAAATTTGATTTATTGCTGTGTACTCCTTCACCCCTTTCTTTGGCTCCTTTTTCCAGATTTTGGCTAATCATATTCTTAAATAACATGATTATGAGATTGTTACTGGCACAGATAGCAATGCTGTGCTTGAGCCCGTATTGGATAAATCATCTTCTATCCCGGAACATTGGCTCCCTTCTTGAACTCACAGCTTGTGTAAATTTGTTGCTGATCTTAATTTGGTTGAGTCATTTTTTTAATAAATTATCTCCTCTCTTAAAGAGAACTCTTTTTTTTCTCCACTTTCAGACTCAGTCAGCGAATTTTACATTTTTTCTCATTCCCAAGCTTCTGCTATTACTGATGCTAGTCTCCTCTCTTCCTGCCTCTCTGATCACAAGTGTAAACCACTACAGATGTCTCTCTGGTTTCTATGTCACCACAATTGAAATTTAGTGTGCCTTTGGTTCAGAACCCCAAATTGATCTCTTATTTGGCTCCTAAGCTTTAATTTATTTCTATCAATTCTGGGTCATTTCAAGATCTTGTCTGTTGCTAGATGGCTGTATTGCCTTTGTCATTGGCTTGATATGGTAATCACATCCAAAGATCTCCAATCTTGAAAATCACCTTGCGCTTTTAGTGAGCTCATGACATGGACCAGGGGCACAAAATTTTCATTGCTAGCCCTAGGGCTGATTAGATGCTCTGCTGTTGCATCGTGCAAAGTTTCTGCTTCACCTGACCACGGCACACTACTGTGTTTCCAGATGCAGACCCCATAAACCTTGGAAATGTCATTCATTCGCTACAACACGGACCATTAAAACCAAGACGGGTTATCGTACTATTAACTAAGACAAAATTAATAATTTATTTTATCTATTCTACTCTGATCTGTTCTCTCCATCCTCCCCTTCTGTTCTCACTGATGTGGATTCCTTTTTCAAATCCTTACACCTTCCAGAGCTTTTAGATTTAGAGGCCTCTGCTCCTTGATGTTCTGGATGTTCCCCTTTAACTTAATGAACTAAAAGAGGTGCTTGACTTTGAGTTTTGTGAAATCTCCAGGGCCTGATGCATTACCCCCTGAAATCTTGTCTGGCTTTTGGAAGCAGCTCTGCAGCCACACTCTATCAGATGTTTAATTCAGCCCTTTTTTCTCTCCCACCTCAACCTTTCATTTAATCTGGCTGTGATTACGCTATTACTAAAACAAGGTAAGGACCCCACCATTTGCTCCAGTTATCACCCATTATCACTGATGAATTGTGATGTCAAGCTGCTTGCAGGGGTTCTCGCATGTCAGCTGCAGACAGAGGTTTCTAAACTGATTCATTCTTTCCAAACTGGCTTCATCAAGTCCCATTATGCAGATGACAATGTCCACCCCTTTCATGTTTTTCAAGGAGCCAGAAATGGCGGTCCTTTTTCCTTGCTTCTGTTTATTCACTTATTAGAACCTTTAGCAGTAAATTCTCTGTAACTCAGAAAATATCGGCCCCATATTGATTAAAGATATGCCCCAAAATATTTCTTTGCATGCCGATGATGTTCTACTTTATCTTGGTAATGCCCCTGCTGATCTCTCTGATCCATGACAGGTCGGATATAGGTTTTTCCCTACCAGATTTTGAACTATGCCATCATGTCATTAGAAGACCACAACAATCATAGATCAGAAGAGACCCAACAAAGCTCACTAGTTCTATCTGGTTATTCTTCCAATATAACATCAAGTCTAGTTTTGAAAGTCCCTAAAGTCCTCTTATCCACAAGACTACTTGGTAGCTTATTCCATGTATTTAAGGTTCTCTATTTAAAGAAAAACTTCCTAATGTTTTTGTGAAATGTACCCTGAACAAGTTTCAAACTGTGTCCCCATGTTCTTGATGAATTTTAAAGTAACAGTCTCAATCCAATGTACTAATTCCGTTTATCATTCTATTTTATTTTTATGTTTGATTTTATTGATTTTATTAAAATCAAATAACATACCATTCAAATAAATCAAGTTTTACAAAAATAGGTTTGAGACAAATCAACCCTCACCCTTGAGAAAGAGAACTAGGCAAGCACAGTAAAACTTTAAGCTAGTAAAAATAAGTAAATAGATAAATTAATAAATGAATAAAGATAAATGGAGTAAAAGAGGGGAGAGAACCTGCTTCCTCAATTTTAATTCTTATTCTAAAATGTTATTGATTAGATCCTGCCAGGTTTTTAAAAAGTTTTGTACAGATCCTCTAAGTGAGAATTTGATTTTTTCTAATTTCAAAGAGTATATAACATCAGTTACCCACTGACTTAGAATTGGTGAGTTAGGATTCTTCCAGTTGACCAAGATAAGTCTACATGCTAAAAGTGTAGTAAAGGCAATTACAGTTTGTTTGTCCTTCTCCACTTTAAGCCCATCTGGATGTACACCAAACACAGCTGTTAGTGGATTAGGAGGGATTGTGACACCAAAGCTGTCTGAAAGGCATTTAAAGATTTTGGTCCAAAATGATGTTAATTTGGTGCAGGCCCAAAACATGTGGCCCAGTGAGGCTGGAAATTGATTGCAGCGTTCACAGGTTGGATCTTGCCCTGGAAACATTTTGAACAATTTTAAGCGATACAGATGTGCTCGATATATAATTTTGAGCTGAATAATTGTGTGTTTTGCGCATATGGAGCTCAAGTGAATTCTGTGCATTGCTACCTTCCATTCCTTTTCTGAGATATTGAGTAAGAGATCCTTTTCCCACTATACTCTTGGGTCTTTGAAAGGGAGGGACTGTGAAATGGTTTTATATATTACAGAAATGCTGTCTGAGTCCTCAAGACTGATCAATATTTTTTCCGCCATGAGGTAGGTGGGAGGTGAGGAAAATTGTGCAGGTTCTGTTTAACAAAGTTTCTAATTTGAAGGTAGTGAAAGAAATATGTTTCAGGAAAATTAAATTTGGAGTGTAATTGTTTGTATGATGCAAAGATGTTGTCTATGTACAGATCTCTAAGTGATTTAATCCCAAATGTTTTCCATATGTTAAAAACTGCGTACGTTTGAGAGGGTGGAAAAAGGTGGTTCTCATGCAGAGATGCCACAGATAAAAGGTTCTCTATCTTAAAATACTTACTACATTGGTTCCATATTAAGAGTGAGTGAAGCACAATTGGGTTGTTAGTATATTGATGATAACTTGTATTCATTTTGTGCCCCTGGTCCATGTCATGATCTCACTAAAAGCACAAGGTGATTTTCAAGATTGGAGATCTTTGGATGCGATTACCATATCAAGCCAATGACAAAGGCAGTACTAGAATCATAAACGTTCTTGTGCAGAGGTGCCACAGATAAAAGCTTCTCTTTCTTAAAATACTTCCTACATTGGTTCCATATTCTGAGTGAGTGAAGCACAATTGGGCTGTTAGTATATTGGCGATAACTTCTATTTATTGGGGTGCAAAGTAAGGAATATAAAGAAGTACTGCAGGATTTTATTTCTAATGCGGACCAAGCCTTTCCAACTGTATCCCCGTGTTCATGATGAATTGTAAAGTAACGGTCTCAATCCAATGTGCTAATTCCCTTTATTATTTTAAACACTTCAATCATGTCTCCTCTTAAACACCTTTTGCTTAAGAACATTTGGCAAATGAGTGGAGACTATTCAGTCCATCAAGCCTGTCTGTTTAGCTAATAGCTTAGCTGTCCCAGTATCTCTTCTTGATTCTTCTTAAAGATTGTCAAGGTTTCTGCCTCAACTACATGTCTTGGTTGTTTGTTCCAGGGCCCCACAACTCTTTGCATGAAGGAGTGCTTTCTGGCTTCAGTTTAAAATGCACTTCCTCTTAATTTCCACTGAAGTCCTTGAGTAGGTGATTCACCCTTAAGACAAAAGAATGTTGCTGGATCTATGTCATCAATGCCTTTGAAGATTTTAAATACCTGTATTAGGTCCCCACGCAGTCTTCTCTGGTCAGGTTTAATTATCTGAGTCTGTCAGAGTAGGATATTTCCTTAAGTCCTGTGATGCATTTGGCTGCTCTCCTCAGCACATCTTCAAGTGCTGCTTTGTCTTTCTTACTGTGGTGACCAGAACTGCACACAATTCTCCAGATGCGGTCTTACTAGTGCATTATATATCCCTTGACTTAAATTCAACAGTTTTTAATGATATAACCTAATACTTTATTAGCATTTTAATTGTTTTTAATTTAATTAAACTGAAAAGGCTCAGCTCTTTTAATCTTTCCTCATAATTCATCCTATGTAGCCCTGGAATCAGACTAGTCTGACTTTTTCCAGAGCTGCTATGTCCTTTCTATAGCTTGGAGACCAAAAATGTACACAGTACTCCAGATGAAGTCTAATCAGTGCATTATAAAGCTTCACCATAATATCCTTTGACTTGTGCTCTACATATTGTGCTATATAACCTAACATTCTGTTAGCCTTCTAAATGGCTTCTGAACACTGTCTGGCAGTTGATAGCATAGAGTCCACTACGACTTCTCTAGGGTGTACTTTCGATTTTCAGACCTCCCATTTTGTATTCAAACCTAACATTTTAACTTTATATGTGTAATACTTTACATTTACTTGCACTATATTTCATCTGCCACAAATCTGCCCAAACCTGTATGCTGTCCAATCCCTCTTTAATGATTCAAGTGATTCTAGATTATCTAACAATCCACTTAACCTAGTATCATCTGCAAACTTAACCAGCTTGTTACTTAAATTCCTATCAAATCATTTCTATATATTACAAAAAGCAGCTGCCCTTGCACTAACCGCTGTGGGACACCACACTTAACATCAGCCAGTTCTGATAGGGTTCCTCACACCATAACCCTCTACTGCCTGTGTCTGAGCCAATTTTGCACTCATCTACAAACGACACCCTGAACTCCCACTTCTTTTAGATTAATGCTCAACCTCTAATGTGGCAGCTTATCAAATGCTTTCAGAAAGTCCAGATAAATAATATCATATTCTCCACTTTGATCATATCCTTTTGTTGCTTCCCCATAGAATTCCAGCATGTTGGTAAACCCATGACCTTCCTCTTCTGAACCCATGCTGACTGGTCAGTAAAGCTCCTATTCTTGCCATGTGTTGCTCAATGTTTTCTTTGATAATTGCTTCCATTAATTTACCTGTGACACACGTTACTGGTCTATAGTTGCTTTGATCTGCTCAATCACCCTTTTCATATAACAGGATAATACTTGCCTTTTTCCAGTCCTTCTGAATTTCCCTAGTGTGCAGTGACTTCCTGAAAATATGTGTCAATGGTTTATTTATGTACTCACTAACCTCCTTAAGAACTTAAGGATAAGTATTATCTGGTCCTGGTGATTTGTTTAAATTTCAGCCTATTTAATCTAAGCAGTACAATTTCCATATCACTCAGTACCTCCTTAATATTCCCTTTTACCACTGGGAGGTTATCCACTTCCTTACATGTGAAGACCTTAGAAAAATGCATGTTTGAAGCATCTGCTATTTCACTCTCTGTATTGTTTAATTCTCCTTTATTATTCCTGATACACTTCAACCTCCTCCTTGACTGTTCTTTTACTTCTAAAATCCTGAAAGAATCTCTTTTGGTCATCTTTCCCCTTAACTGATAAATTCCTCTGTAACATCCTTTTAGCCTCCCTAATATCCTTCTTAATGGTTGTCCTTATGTTTGCATACACCTTTCAATTTATTATATTGTTATTAAGTTATTAATTTTATACACCGTATAGAGCTGTTTTTTCATTTGTAGCTTCTTTTTCAACTCTTTGTTAACCCACTGTGGAGTTGTTTTTTTTTTACATATCCTTTATTCCAGAGTTAGGTATATACCTGTCCTGCAGTATATAAAATGTTTTTAAAACCGTTCCAGTTTTCCTAGACTGTCTCCACACTGAAAAGCTTATCCCATTCTACCCTATATAGATTTTGCTGTATCTGCTCAAAATTTTCCCTATCAAAGTTAATCTTAACAGTTTTAGTCTCTGCAACTGCATTCTTCCAAAAGTCTGAGAACTGTATAATATGATAGTCACTTGTCCTTAGTAGTTCAATCACTTCTACATCCTCAATACTATGCTGATTATTACAAAATACTAAATCTAGACAGGCGTCCCCCAGTGTTGGTGCTTTAGAATACTGTATTAAATAACAGTCACTGATTACTTCTAAAAAGCACTGTTCTTGAATTCCACTATTTGCAAGGTTAGTCAAGTTAAGAACCGGGTTGTTCAAGTCCCCCTATGAGTATAATACATCCCTGTAAATTTGCTTTTTTAATACTAGGGGGCTCCACCCCCTGCTCGCTTCACTCGCCAACCCCTGTGTTTGGTTAATCCATCCATCCATCATCCAACCTGCTATATCCTAACTACAGGGTCATGGGGGTCTGCTGGAGCCAATCCCAGCCAACACAGGGTGCAAGGCAGGAAACAAACCCTGGGTGCCCTGCTCAGCCCACCGCAGGGCACAAACACACACACACACACCAAGCACAATTTAGAATCGCCAATGCACCTAACCTGCATGTCTTTGGACTGTGGGAAGAAGCACCCGTAGGAAAGCCAAGCAGACACGGGGAGAACTTGCAAACTCCATGCAGGGCGGACCGGGGAAGTGAACCCAGGTCTCCTAACTGCGAGGCACCAACGCTACCCACTGCGCCACCGTGCCGCTGTTTGGTTAATTGGATATACAATTTTAAAAGCTTTTTTTTTCTTTGGAGTTGTTTCAATTTCATTAGTTGCACTTTTACTTTAAAGGTTTATTAAAAACAATATTTGGAATTACCTTTTCTTCAAGATCGCATAGAATTTTGAATCCGTTTTAGGAGACACATTGTGACAATGCAACGTATAATCGCCCGTGAGTGAATATTGTTTCTGTTTCTCTAATAAATAATACGACTTTTTCTAATGGTTGTCCCTGTGATTTGTTAATTGTCATAGCAAAAGCTATTCTCACGGTAAACTGTAAACATTTTAATACGAATGGCATATCACGATCTCCTTTGGTGTCTAATGTTATTCGTGGAATATATACATTACCTTTCTTGTCGCCTGTTTAAATTTAGATCGCTTCTCCATTATCATAAATATACACCTGACCAAATTGTGTATTCTTTGAAATTAAACTTGTCATTGCTTTAACAGTTATGGGACCACAGATTCTCATAGCGTATGGTCCATTATTGTGTAAATCCACGTTTTGTGCATCGAATGATGCAAAGGCGAAAAGACTTTTTTTTTCAACTTTTCACCTTTTATTTCTGACCTTGCTTTGTCCTGCTATTTTTCAATTACACCTGGCTCTGATGATTAATTACCTTTTGTTTGCGCTAATGCGATCTTTACTGTCTTTTTTTGATACTGTAGCAACTGACGTAATAAAGTGTCACAAAAGTTTTACTTGTACAATTGCAGACTTCGTAACCCCAAACACAACTGTCTAGCACCCTCTCCCACCCCTCCTCCTCCGGGTCTCGCCTCCCCCTTACCGCATCAGTCAGTACCCCGCTATCAGTCTTCCATGCTGTACTCCTCCCCCCCCAATCGGACCTATCAGTCACTTAAAACAAAAAAGGCTTCAACCTGGCTGGGACGCTACAATACTTTCAATTTGTAATGCTTTCATATTCTGTACCTTTCTCTGCATGTGCATCGCGCCATCGTTTGTTTGAGCTTTTCAAATTCCACTTCTTTCATAATCTCTTAACTGCCTTTTTTTATCTCCAGTGCTTTTGGGTCTCTTTTTTCCGCGCTGCTCTTTCTTCTTTGCGTTTGAAGAATGTATTGTCCTTATACGCTTTATATGTGCTGAGAGCACATGATCTGTGCATGCTACGGATTTACAAGTTTAAAGAGATTGTTATTTTCATGGGAATTGTTACATATGCATTATTTTCACTTTTACGTTAAAAACTTTTGTAAAAACAATACTTGTCCTTTATTTCCGGCCCCGTGCATGGTTACATCTCTTTCCCGCAAGACTTATAACACTGCTCGTGTTGTGAGTGGTGGGGAGGGGGGGTAATGTGGGTCGGCTGAATGCACGCTAAGGATTTGCGGTCAGATTATCAGCGGTCTTTCTGCTGCTGGCGAGCTGCCTGTTCTACTTGTCACATGTCATTGTTTTAAGAACTGGGAGCACATGATGCGAGTCTGCCTAAAGCAATCCAACAACTGCTTGTTTAGATGTGTGGACTTGTTTTAAATGATGGCTCACTGCCTTATGTCGCATGACATTGTAACTAATCTCTTTCTTGCAGGACCTATAACGCTGCTCCCGTTGTTGTTTGGGGAGAGGGGAGCAGCTGCTGTTGCGTCGCAAAGAGCAAGAATCTTGCAAGAATCTCATGTTCTATATCCCCGCGAGATGTTCCGTGGCCATTCTCTTTCGTCTTGCGGGTCTTTTATTTGTCTGCCATGATGATCACATATCGTCTCCTAGTCATTCCATCCCACAGGATTTTCTTTTATAATAGAGAGATTACTAAAAAGATTTGCATTGAAATTATTGTCTGCATTGGGAGGTCTATTACACACCCCTAAAATAAGGCCTCTTTCCCTAATACTTTCCAGACAAAACCAAATGTCTTCACTAAGATGGCACTCATTGTCCAATTGAAGAAGACTTGCATTTAAATTCTGTTTAACATAAACAACAACCCTGCCTTCTCTTTAGTTCTATCTGTTCTTCCTAAAAAATTGTATTCCTCTATGTTATACTCATCCCCATCTTTTTTATTTAGTTATTGCTATAATATCATAATTATGCTCAGCTACATACAACTTCAGCTCAATTGTTTTAGTTTTGATACTTTTAGCATTAAGGCAAGCTATTTGTATTGTGTTAATCATTTTACTTTTTAATTTAAACTTTGGATTTGAATTTACATTATTATTCATTTTTATTTTTACACTGTTGTTTGTTTCTTCATTTACAGTTCTAAACCTGGCCTTTTCTAAACTCCCTGCCCCCTGATACCCTAGTTTAAACAATCCTTGACTAACCAACTCATAGGCCTCCCCAAAGCATTGGTACTTCTTCACCGTGGTCGACCCAGCCTCATCTGTTCCAAAAGAAGTCCCAATGCCCCATAAACCTATACCCCTCTACCCTACACCAAGATTTGAGCCACACGTTAAGTATTTAACCTCAGTCTTACCAGGACTAGTATGTGGCACAGGCAGAACTTTGGTTAAGACTACCTTGGCAGTTCTGCTCCTCAGCCTGGCACCTAATTCTTTAAATTTGGATTGCAGATCTGAGAGACTATCTTATATATGTCATTTGTTCCAACATGGACAATGGCAACTGGATCCATCCCCAATCTGGCCAAGAGCTTATCAACCCTTCCAGGGAGATCTCCCACCTGTTCAACCAGAAGGTAACACACCATGCAATACTCTCTGTCTCTGGAGTAAATCTGTTCTTCAATCAGCCTAATGATTCCCTGACTATCACTAACTCTTTCTTACTGGACAGTGGTTTTGGGATGGCCCACTGGGGCTCCACATACCTGCCTATCACCTGAGAATCTTCAGAGGCACCATGCAACTCAGCAAGGACCTGAAAATGGTTTGACATTTCCTGTTCTGGGATTGATGCCCCCTGACAGTGTGCACCCTTTACTTTACCCCTTGTGATTGTGACCCACCCATTTCTACCTGTCTGGTCTGGAATCTCCTCCCGTGCCACCACAGGGGTGCACGCTATCTCTCTAAAAGACACCTTGGCCAGGTTCATCAATTCTCTACTACAATGCAGGCCAGCCAATTCCTCCTCCAGTTCAGTGACTTTGAGCTTGGGATTACTAAAACTGCTCAAACGTATTTTCAGATAAAATTAAATGATTTAACTTAAATTGTAAAACTAAAAATTTTAAGTCAAAAAATTAGATTAAAGAACTGATACGGTTATTTTACTCCTACTGGCTTCTTAAAATCCTCCCACTTGACTGCCTGCTGTTCGTCTTTCTATAAGGTTAACTTTACTTTTCTCTGATTGTTCTCCTAACTTTGCACCCCTTATTCTTCACTCACACCATTTGTATTCCTTCATATTAATGAACCCTTACATTGTTGCCCTTTAAATTAGTGAACTTTCCTGACCACTAAGAACTGTTCGATCTAGTAGGCTTTTTGTCCACACTTTTTCCTTCTTATTAAGAAAAACTCACTTACTGAATATCTGCTGCCAGTTAATTTCTAATTGTCTTGTCTGCTCCTACAGCCACTTGTGCATGCTCAGTGTTTTAATGCTAGTCATCTGCTTACAGTCATGGCCGAAATTATCGGCACCCCTGGAATTTTCCTTGAAAATGCACCATTTCTCCCAGAAAACTGTTGCAATTACAAATGTTTTAGTATACACATGTTTATTTCCTTTATGTGTATTGGAACAACACAAAAACAGAGAAAAAAAAAGCCAAATCTGACATCATTTCACACAAAACTCAAAAACCGGGCTGGACAAAATTATTGGCACCCTCTACTTAATATTTGGTTGCACGCCCTTTGGAATAAATAACTGAAATCAAGCGCTTCCTATAACCATCAACAAGCTTGTTACACCTCTCAACTGGAATTTCCGACCACTCTTCTTTTGCAAACTGCTCAAGGTTTCTCAGATTTGAAGGGCGCCTTCTCCCGAAAGCAATTTTGAGATCTCTCCATAAGTGTTCAATTGGATTTAGATCCGGACTCATTGCTGGCCACTTCAGAACTCTCCAGCGCTTTGTCTTCAACCATTTCTGAGTGCTTTTAGAGGTATGTTTGGGGTCATTGTCCTGCTGGAACACCCATGACCTCTGACGCAGACCCAGCTTTCTGACACTGGGCCCTACAT
The DNA here is from genome assembly GCF_900747795.2 of Erpetoichthys calabaricus. NCBI lineage: Eukaryota > Metazoa > Chordata > Cladistia > Polypteriformes > Polypteridae > Erpetoichthys > Erpetoichthys calabaricus. The sequence goes on along the minus strand of NC_041399.2, from coordinate 116,012,776 downwards.
TGCACCCCAATATCTTTTGGTAGTCTTCAGATTTCATGATGCCTTGCACACAGTCAAGGCATCCAGTGCCAGAGGCAGCAAAACATTCCCAAAACATCTTAGAACCTTCACCATGTTTGACTGTAGGTACTGTGTTCTTTGCTTCGTAGGCCTCATTCCGTTTTCTGTAAACAGTAGAATGATGAGCTTTACCAAAAAGCTCTACCTTGGTCTCATCTGTCCATTCTGTGTCAGCAGTAGGGTCCTCCTGGCTCTCCTGCCATAGCGTTTCATTTCGTTCAGATGTCGACGGATAGTTCGAGCTGACACTGTTGCACCCTGAGTCTGCAGAACAGCTTGAATATGTTTTGAAGTTGATTGGGGTTGTTTATCCACCATTCGGACTATCCTTTGTTGCAGTCTTTTATCAATTTTTCTCTTCCGTCCACATCCAGGGAGATTAGCTACAGTGCCATGTGTTGTGAACTTCTTGATTATGTTGTGTACAGTGGACAAAGGAACATGAAGATCTCTGGAGATGGACTTGTAGCCTTGAGATTGTTCATATTTTTCCACAATTTTTGTTCTCAAGTCTTCAGACAATTCTCTGCTCTTCTTTCTGTTCTCCATGCTTAGTGTGGCATACTCAGACACACAACAGAAAGGTTGAATCAACTTTTCTCCATTTTAACTGGCTTCAGGTGTGATTGCTGTATTGCCAGCACCTGTTTCTTGCCACAAGTGAGTTCAAATGAGCATCATATGCTTGAAATAAAATGATTTACCCACAATTTTGAAAGGGTGCCAATAATTTTGTCCGACCCATTTTTGGAGTTCTGTGTGACATGATGTCAGATTTGGCTTTTTTTCCCCTGTTTTTTTGTGTTGTTCCAATGCACATAAAGGAAATAAACATGTATATACAAAAACATTTGTAATTGCAATAATTTTCTGGGAGAAATGGTGCATTTTCTGGGAAAATTCCAGGGGTGCCAATAATTTTGGCCATGATTGTATGTACAGCCCTTGTCTTTACTGCCAACCAGTCAGCCATCTACCAGTAACTAAAATTAATGCTTTCTTACTTATAAATACATCTGCTCCTGCTTTTCCAATTCTGTTAATACTTGACACTATGAGTGCTATATTGTGCTCTATTCAATTATTTTTTCCACTAAGTAATTGCTGTTATTCTTAATTTTAACCATTAAATTCTCTTAGCAAGGATGCTGGTATAAACTGTTGCTGCTTACTAACCCTTACTCACCAACGGTAGTTTAAATCAGGGGTTTTCAATCATGGTCCTGGAGGTCCACAGTGACTACAGGTTTTCATTCCAGCCAGTTTCTTAATTAGAACTCAGTCCTTGCTGATAATGAAACTTAACTATTTAACTATCTGCGGTGGGCTGGTGCCCTGCCCGGGGTTTGTTTCCTGCCTTGTGCCCTGTGTTGGCTGGGACTGGCTCCAGCAGACTCCCGTGACCCTGTAGTTAGGATATAGCGGGTTGGATAATGGATGGATTGTATTTAACTATATGCCTTGTTAGTGCTTTTATTCATCAAAGACAAATTTTAGTTACATGGTTCTTTGGTTCTTTCTCTTTCCGTTCCTCTGCTCTACAAATTCTTTTCCTCCTGGACCTTTTTCCTCTTTCATCACTTTCCCTAAACTCAACCTTGCCGTCTTCCTTTTTCAACTTCCACCATTTGATCCTTGGTTCTGCCCTCACTCTCTTCCTTTTCTTGATCTCCAACGCCATCCTACAGACCACCATCCTATGCTGCTTAACTACATTTTCCCCTGCCACCACTTTGCAGTCTTCAATCTCCTTCAGATCAACTCTTCTACATAGGATGTAATCTACCTGTTTGCATCTTCCTCCACTCTTGTACGTAACCCTATTTTCCTCCCTCTTTTTAAAATACGTATTCACCACAGCCATGTCCATCCTTTTGGCAAAATCCGCTATCCTCTGTCCTTCTTCATTCCTCTCCTTGACACCATACCTACCCATCACCTCCTTGTCTCCACTGTTCCCTTCACCAACATGCCCATTGAAATCCACTCCAATCACCACTTTGTGTCCTTTGGGTACACTGTTCATCATTTCATCCAACTCACTCCAAAAATCTTCTTTCTCACCCATTGCACACCCAACTTGCGGTGCATATGCACTAACAACATTCATCATCAAACCTCCAATTTCCAGCTTCATAATCATTACTCTGCCTGACACTCTTTTCACCTCCAAAGCACTCTTGACATACTGTTCCTTCAGAATAACTCCTACCCCATTTCTCCTCCCATCCACACCATGATAGAACAATTTGAATCCACCTCCAATCCACCTGGCCTTACTCCCCTTCCATTTAGTCTCTTGCATGCGCAATATATCAACCTTCCTTCTCTCCATCATATCTGCTAACTCTCTCCCCTTACCAGTCATACTGCCAACATTCAAAGTTCCTACCCTCAGTTCCACTCTCTTTACTTTCCTCCTCTCCACCTGCCTCCGGACACATCTCCCCCCTCTTCTTCTCCTTCTTCGGCCAACAGTAGCCCAATTTCCGCCAGCACCCTGTTGGCTAACAGTACTGGTGGTGGTCGTTATTAACCCGGGTCTCGACCGATCCGGTATGGAAATTTGTATTGTTGTCCGCATATTGGTTTGGCAGAATTTTACCCTCCCCATTTTTCCAGGCTTGGAACTGGCACGAAGAAACGCACTGGTTTGTGCATCCCCTGTGGCTGATATCCTATGTGGTGTTCCACAAGGCTCTATCCTGGGTCCGCTGCTCTTCTCAATCTACATGCTTCCATTAGGTCAGATTATCTCGGGACATAACGTGAGCTACCACAGCTATGCTGATGACACACAGCTGTATTTATCAATAGCACCTGATAACCCCCATTCTCTAGATTCACTAACACAATGTCTAACCTGTATCTCAGAATGGATGAATAGTAACTTTCTCAAATTAAATAAAGAGAAAACCGAAATCTTAGTGATTGGCAATAATGGATACAATGAGGCTATTAGAAATAAACTTGATGCATTAGGATTAAAAGTCAAAACGGAGGTAAAAAGCTTAGGGGTAACCGTTGACTGTAATCTGAGTTTTAAATCGCATATTAATCAGATCACTAGGACAGCATTTTTTCACTTAAGAAACATAGCAAAAGTTAGACCTCTTATATCATCGAAAGATGCAGAGAAATTAGTTCACGCGTTTGTTTTCAGTCGGCTAGATTACTGTAACGCACTCTTCCCAGGACTACCCAAAAAAGACATAAATCGTTTGCAACTAGTGCAGAATGCAGCTGCTAGAATCCTTACCAGGAAAGAAAATCCGAACACATTTCTCCAGTTTTGATGTCACTACACTGGTTACCTGTGTCTTTCAGAATTGACTTTAAAATTCTGCTTATGGTTTATAAAGCCTTAAATAACCTCGCTCCATCTTATATATCGGAATGTCTGACGTCTTATATTCCAAATCGCAACCTCAGATCCTCAACAGAGTGTCTCCTTAGAATTCCAAGAGCAAAACTTAAAAGAAGTGGTGAGGCGGCCTTCTGCTGTTATGCACCTAAAATCTGGAATAGCCTGCCAGTAGGAATTCGCCAGGCTAATACAGTGGAGCACTTTAAAAAACTGCTGAAAACACATTATTTTAACATGGCCTTCTCATAACTTCACTGTAATTTAATCCTGATACTCGGTATATCCAATTCATTATAATAACTATTCATTCAGAATCTGTACTAACCCCTACTCTCTCTTCTGTGTCCTTTTGGTGGTGGCACCTACCCAAAGCACCATGATGTTCCAACAATGATGGATGGATTAAAAGCCAGAAGTCTGTATGACCATCACCATCAAGTGACTCCATGAGAACCCTAACTACAAAAAGGACTATTTCATTTATGTTAGGTAGAATGCCCAGGGGGGACTGGGCGGTCTCGTGGCCTGGAACCCCTACAGATTTTATTTTTTTCTCCAGCCGTCTAGAGTTTTTTTTTGTTTTATCTGTCCACCCTGGCCATCGGACCTTACTCCTTTCCATGTTAACTAATGTCTTATTTTAATTTTGTATTTTGTCTTTTATTTTTCTTTTCTTCATTATATAAAGCACTCTGAGCTACTTTTTGTATGAAAATGTGCTATAGAAATAAATGTTGTTGTTGTTGTTTCAGTATACATCATTAAATGCAGGACAACAAATGTAAATTCATCTAGTTCCTTAGTGGTTTATTAAATGTATAGGGAAAATGATTACTAAAGGAAACACCAGTCCTAAGAGTTGTGATTGTGAAATAATAAACTACTTGAGGGTTATGTAACAACATAATTAAATGTTGGTGCCACAGTGGTTAGTGATACAGTCTTGCCTCACAGCATCTGGAAACTATACTTCAACCACATTCTTATCACTGTGTATGTAGATTGCACTTTCACCCACATGTATGTGTTTATTTCTCCATGTGCTCTGTTTTTCCTTGTATAATACAAGAATATATGTTAGGTTAACTGGCAACTGATCCTTTATCAGAGACTTTGCTGGTAAAAGGTTACCCCATGAAGCATTGACATCATATCCAAGGCTCCTGTTTTGCATCTAACACTGCCAGAGTTGGCTATGATCTTTGTAAACCTAAACTGGATGAAACAGGTCCAAAAGGGAGACACAATCATAGCCTTCCTGAATCCAGAATAATTCCAAGGAAGCCAAAGTATTTAAATGATATATTTTATTAAATGGAAATAAACACAAGAGACGACTCAAAGTTCAAAGTAGCACAGAAAGCAATAAAGTAGAGAACCACATGTGACTCCTTAAGTTGCTCTTGAACCTTCAACCCATTTAACCACCACTGTAAAAATAGTCCCTTGATTCATCTTCCATCTGTATGTCTTTCTCTTGATCTTTCTGACTCTGGAAGCTCTCTGATGCGATTCAATGTCAATGTCATTTTATTTATATAGCACATTAAAAACAACATAGGAATGCTGTGGCCAAAGTGCTTTATAATAAAAGAAGAAAAAACATACAATTAACATAAATAACATAAATGAAATAAAATAAATGAACATAAATAAAATAAATAATAAATAGAAGTAAGATTACATAATCACAATGAGGAAACCATCAGCATTACTGAAGGTCAGAGAAAGCAAGTGAATAGAAATGGGTCTTTAATCTTGTTTTGAACAGTTCAATTGTAGACGACTCCTTTATGTAATGAGGTAAAGAGTTCCACAGGTGAGAAGCAGCAGCTGCAAAAGCCCTGTCCCTCTTAGTTTTACACTTGGTATGAGGGACAACAAGAGACAACTGAACAGAGGATCTAAGCACTCTAGGTGGCTGGTGTAAAGCACACAATTCAGATAAATAAGCAGGAGCAAGTCCATGGAAAGATTTAAAAACTAGCAACAAGATTTTAAAATCAATTTGAAAACAGTCAGAGAGCCAGTGTAAAGAAGCTAATATTGGAGAAACAGAATCAGAATTTCTTGCTCCAACCAGAAAGCGAGCAGCAGCATTCTGGACCAACTGTAACCTGCGTATCAGGGATTTGCAAATCCCAGAATACAGCGAGTTGCAGTAATCAAGGCGAGAAAAGATAAAAGCATGACTAACTTTCTCAAGATCCCTAGATGATAAAGACTTGATCTTACTGTAAGAAAGGCGCTATATTGCACCGGACCCGAAACAGACTTGACACGGGAGGCATGTATAAAAGCCAAGAAACTTTTATTTTCTTCACCTGTGGGGCACGTCTTCCCCGTGAACCCCATAGGCAATACACACTCCCAAGTACAGCACATAGCACCACTAAAACACTCTTCTTTGTTTTCCCACCACTCCTCCACAGCTTTGTCCTCCTTCCACCCAACTCTGGCCACTGAGTGGTGGTTGCTGGTTCCTTTTATGGCCCACCCGGAAGTGCTCCAGGTGCTTGATTAGCATAGCAATGAAAAGAAATGTTAAATTTCCTAAAAATAGCTCCAACAGGGTGAAGGTGTATAGAGAATAAATAGGACCCAAAATGGATCCCTGAGGAACACCACATTTAAGAGGAGCAGTAGATGAAAGAGAGGAATTTAAAGTCACTGAAAAGTGTCTACCAATTAGATATGACCTGAACCAGTTAAGAGCAGCCCCTTTAAGCCCAACAAGATGTTCAAGCCGCAACAGCAATATCTCATTGTCAATAGTATCAAAAGCAGCGGACAGGTCCAGGAGGACAAGGACTGAAGCGCCACCTGAGTCAATAATAATAAAGATGTCATTGAATACTTTCAGGAGGGCCGTCTCAACACCATGATAATGCCTAAAGCCAGACTGGTAGATCTCAAATAAATTATTGGAGTTAAGGTGATCAACCAATTGATTATAAATAATTCTTTCTAATATTTTAGCCAGAAATGGCAATTGGGAAATCAGGCGAAAATTGGCTAAAACTCCAGGATCTAATTCTGCCTTTTTTAGACAGGGACACACTGCAGCATGTTTAAATAATAAGGGCACAACCCCCTCACTAATAGAACCAATGATAATGGCTAGTAAAGATGGACCCAAAACATCAAAGGCTTCCACTAAGAGGCGTGGTGGTACAATATCCAGAGGACTGAGAGTAGGTTTAAGGGTGTCAATAGTACTTTTTAACTGTGAAAGTGAGACAGGATCAAAAGATTCCAAGACAATGCCATGATTAACAGTAGGAAGTTCATAGCCAGTTGGAACAATACCACAGTGGATTGTATCAATTTTACTGACAAAGAATGAAAGAAACTGCTCACATGAAAGAATAGTACTATTTAATCCTGTCACAAAATGAGGGTGAATGGCCTCAACTGCTTGTCCACAATCATATTAACTCTACATCCACTTTAACACTCATCAAACTGTTACTTTAAGCTCTCTTCCAGCACCATGTCCAAGTTAGTCCTGACATTACTCCTGCAGTCAGGCAATTTTGGACATTACATTAAATTAGTCTGAAATATTTGTATAGGGACTGCTCATAGAGACGCATTAAGAATAACAGAAAAGGATTGCGTCTGGTGTTTATTGATGCAGACAAGGCAAATGATAGAATGCCATGTCAAAAAAGCAGTTTTGGGGTGTCAGACAAGATACCAGTTAGAGTAGGTCTGCAATGGGGATCTTCTTTAAATACTTACTTCTTTGATATGGTTATGGATGCATTGAGTCATAGGATGAAAGATCAATCCTCCTGGTGCAGGCATTTTGCTGATGACATAGTGTTGTGTGAAAAGAGGAAGTTGGAAAGATGGAGAAGGACTTTGGAAGATAGATGGTTGAAGATAAATAGGAAGAAGACAGAATATATGAAGTTTAATGATGATCACGATTCAGAAGTTATCCTGCAGGGGGAGCTATTGAAAAGAGTGAATAAATTTAAACATCAGGGATCAGTGGTAGCCCAAGATGGAAAATTTGAATCATACGAGGGGGGACCCAAAAATAACCGGAAATATTTTTAAAAAGTGTTTAATTTAATTTTCTGTACAAACTACAATTAGTCTCCTTCAAAGTACTCTCCATTGGCGGAAATACACTTATCTAACCGTTTGTTCCATTGTTCGAAACATTTTTTAAATTCATCTGAAGTAATGCCCATTAATGCTCTGGTCGTTTCTTGTTTAACCTCTTCGACGTCAGCAAAACGTCTTCCTTTAAAGTCTTTTTTCATCCGAGGGAACAAAAAGAAATCACACGGAGCTAAATCCGGTGAGTAGGGTGGGTGGCTCAGGGTTGTCATACTGTTTCTTGCCAAAATTGGCGAATGCTGAGAGCAGTGTGAGATGGAGCATTGTCATGATGAAAGAACCAATCGCCTGACTCCCACAAATCAGGGCATTTCCTTCTCACACTGTTGCGCAACCTACTTTTACAAAAAAATTCACTGAACACAAGCACAACCTTCCAGACTGATGGCACTTGGCAGACTGACTTGTGAGGAGTGTAACTAGATCGCCCTAGCGGCCCAACCACGTACTACAAGTACCAACCTAACAACAACAAAATTCCGGTTATTTTTGGGTCCCCCCTCGTATATAACCCATAGATTGCAGTGTGGATGGAACAATTGGAAGTGAGGTCAAGGCATTGAAGAATTAAGGTGAAGGTTAAAGGTAACTTTTTTTATGATAGTGATAAGGGCCACAATGATGTATGCAGCTGTAATATGAGCAGTAAACTGAGTGCAGTAAATAAAGTTTGTTGTGACCAAAATGAGAATGTTGAGATGGATGTGTAGTGTCACAAAAAAGGACAGAATAAGAAATAATCTTAAAATAATAATCAGAGGTACATAAAAAGTGGGTGTGAAGTGTTATGGGTATGTGATGAGGAGAGACAATGAATATGTGGGCAAAAGAGTGATGGGAATGGGAATACAGAGGAAGAGAGAGTGAGAGAGGACAAAGCAGAGGTAGATGAATAAAGTAAAAGAAGATTTGAAGGAAAATGGTCTGACTGGGAACGAGGTGAAGGACTGAACCATATGGAAAAGGTTGATCAATCACATTGACCTCACGTAGAAGTGGGAAAAGATGAAGAGGAAGAAGAAGAATATTAAATTACTTTGAAAGCAAAATCAGTAGATAAAGGCCTAGACAAAATTTGAATTTAGGTAAATATGAGGCAAGGACAGTTCAATGAAGATTATTGTTAAACCCTACACATAGAAAACAAAAAGGTTAATAGAATGTAGGATTATATACAGTAACTTCTCCTTGGAATACAACGTAAGAGAGTTAATGTATAAGCTGTACAGAAATGAACTAGTTAAGAGATTACTGTGAATAAGTGATACCACTTTATGATGATACCAAATTATGATAGTTGGGAATCTCAAGGAATAAGAAAGAAGAGCTATGGTCTAATGACATACGATAATCAAGAAGTATTATTGGAAAATGTACAAGTGCATGATATTTAAATAGTGGGAGTGCTTTATAATTCCTGACTATTGTGGCACTTTAAATGTTATTTTATTGTTGGGATGTTGCTGATCTACTCACAAATTAAAGGAAAAGTAGTATTAGATTAGAAAGTATGCTTTTTTGGTTGTTAACTGTACATCACAACTTTTAAAAGCTATTTTCCCTTCTGAATTATAAGTGTTCAAATATGATGGTAGTTCTACTCAAGACCTAACTAGTCCTTCTTTCAAGGGACCTATCATTCATCATAGTCCCAAAACCTCCAAAGTGTTTCAGAATAGATGGTAATTTATGTCACAGCTCCTTGAATGGCATCCTTAAATGTGACTTTATGTAACATCACAGGAAAACTCAGTTTGAGAAATTAAATGGAGCATTCTGAAGTAAAATTATTTGGAAAATTAAATGCACTTTTATGTGCTTCTATCAGAAGTATTATTTTCCTTTCTGAATATTAAGCCATATGTAGATTAACTGTAATAAAAGCAGCAGTGACAGTACTCAAATGCAATTTTCACATTTCTGCTTAAATTACAAAATCAAGGAACACATTTTTTATTGAAATCAAAATTTATGTCTACTCTTTTAGACCCCTAGTCTTAGGCTATAAAACAAAATGGAATTAAAAATTATAATTTAAAGCAAAGAACATAAAAATGACTTAGGTTGTGTATAGGTTAACATTGTAGTTTCACAGATCCAGTGTCCTGAGTTCTAATCTGGGCTCCCTACAACCCTGAATTACATTGCATGAATCTAAGAATGCTATGGTATATTATGGTATGTTATGTTAAGATGCAAAAGCTGGGAACAAAATTACAACTTCCATTAAATGTTTTTGGAAATTGTCTAGTTGGGATAGTAAGATATGCCAGTTTAAGTAACAAAATTATGTATAATACAGAGAGACTACGGAGAGTCACCAAACAAAACCTTAAAAAAATGATCAAAAAACCATTTTGTAAATTAGTAATAACTGCAATTCTATGGTATCCATATTACTAAACGAGAATGGTAAACCGGATATGGACGCAGGGACCTGCCCGTGGACGCAGGAGACATAGTGCGCAGGCGCCACACAAAGCCCCCCTCCCCAGAGTGAAACAGGAGAGACTACGAACGTGCGCAGGCACCACACAAAGCCCCCCCGCCCTAGAACAAAACGGGAAGAGACTACGAACCGTCTGACATGCCGCAAGCAGGATAAAGCGAGGTCAGAAATAAAAGACAGAGTAGGAAACTAAGTAAAACGTCATAAAGAGGTTAAAGAACGGGGACAAACACATGGAGAGCAGGTTACAGATGATGAAAACTGGAATGCAACAGCTTCAAAAAAACCTAGGCACGAAACACATGCACAGTGAGGGACAGAATATAAAGGCGGAAACAACGACAGTTAAACGTCCACACCACACAGCGGAGGCAGACCCAGAAGGTGCAGGCGCCTACATCGCGCGTCGGAAGGCGCGGGAAAGTACGAAAGGCAAAGGCGCCTACACAGCATGGTGAAACCCGACATAATACGGAAGGCGCAGGCGTTGCCGCCATATTGTGAGTGACACTAATGCGTAGTGAAGGCACAGGCGTCACCGCCATATTGTGCGTGGCACTACTGCTGAGTGAAGTTAGGAATACTGTGCTGCTTGGTGTGCCACACAAACCCCCCACAGACTACGGAGTCCATAGAGACTACGAACGACATAACCACACAAACAACAGGAGTCAGCGCCCAACCCCAGAGTAAAACGGGACAGAATACGGAGTCGAGAAAGGTTCACAAATCAAACCCGACATAATACGCCACCCCAGAGTAAAACGGGACAGACTACGGAGTCCAGAAAGGGTCACAAATCAATTGGAGTACGGAAAGCGCAAGACAGTACGCAAACTCACTACATAGCATGATCCACGCACCTCTAATGACCCGCAAGCAAAAACACGATATAGTACAGAAACCCAACAAATACGGACTCCACAACATATTTGAATCACATTACAGTGATACAATCACACAAACAACAGGAGTCAGCGCCCCACCCCAGAGTAAAACGGGACAGAATACGGAATCGAGAAAGGTTCACAAATCAAACTCGACATGATACGCCACCCCAGAGTAAAACGGGACAGACTACGGAGTCCAGAAAGGGTCACAAATCAATTGGAGTACGGAAAGCGCAAGGTAGTACGCAAACACACTACACAGCATGATCCACGCACCTCTAATAACCCGTAAGCAAAAACACGATATAGTACAGAAACCCCACAAATACGGACTCCACAACATATTTGAATCACATTACAGTGATGCAATATTAACAGTGCAACCACACAAAACACAGGCACAACACCTGATGGGTAATAAGAATAAACGGACACTCCGTATTAAAAGTTCGTCATCCTCACACGTGAAAACTATACAACATAAGTGAATCATCACATTACAGTCATACATTATTAACAATTCAACCGCAGAAAAGGCTACGTATTAACAGTAAGTGCAATCCATTATCCATATTACTAATGCTAAACAAGGAAGAACTAATGGAGTTGCGCTCACGCCTCCAAAACAATAGACCAGATACCACTGTTAACGCAACGGGCTATATTATGTCCAAAGAATATTGATGTTGATCACATAAATAACCAAGTCATTGCATTACTTCCTGGAGAAAGCCGCCTCTTTCTAAGTACTGACAAAGTTGATTCTGAAGACGAGATTGAACATCTTAATTTCCCCTTAGAATATCTGAACACTATTAACCCAGCCGGATTACCACAACACAATCTTAACCTTAAAATCGGAACAATTGTCATGCTATTAAGAAACCTTAATACTAAACAAGGTTTATGCAACGGTACACGTTTAGTCATCAACACCATGACAGACAATGTTATTGAAGCAAAAATACTTACAGATCACATACTGACAATACCGTTTTAATTCCTAGAATTGACCTTACAAGTTCTGCCCTTGAATTACCATTTACACTTGGGCGACGCCAATTTCCCATTAAACCTGCATTTGCCATGACAATCAAGAAATCCCAAGGACAGACCATGGACAAAGTTGGCATATACCTCTCTGAGTGCGTATTTGGACATGAACAACTTTATGTAGCCTTCCCATGAGTTTGGCATTCATCTGACATTAAAGTTAAAGTTATAAATACTCCAAACCAAGGAAAACTCATTGAAGGACAACAAACCATCTTTACTACAAATATTGTATATAAAGAGATATTCCAATAAATCTTTGTGATTTACCATACAATACGTTCTTTACTTCCTATATGCATCATCTACACCTTTACACTCTAATGTATCTCATGCATACATCAAACAATTTCGCGTTACCTAACACCAGGGGTTGGCGAGCGAAGCGAGCAGGGGGCAGAGCCCCCTAGTGTGTATATAACCTGACAAGATATTTGTTTCATGTGCATTTGGCAGAGGTCTAAAATTTTTACTGTGTCAGTTATCCCTATATATAGTAGATTCTGCTCTAGGGAAGAGAAAAACCTCCTGAATTTATTGTTCCAGTGCATTTAGTCAAAATCCTTGGCTAGACTTTGCTTGAATGGGGTTTTGACCTCAGCTGGCAGCCAAGCATCCTCTCAATGTTAAATAAGGAAAAATCAACTTAAAATATTTTTTGTGAAATAGCACATGCTTAATTACTAATTTACAAATATGTTAGTTAAAACATAAAAATCCCAATGCTTTTTCCAACCATCTGTCTTTATCTCTGGACACTCTATTGTTTTCTTATCCATGCCTTTACCTCAACTCACCACCTGATTCAAAGTTTCAATGGGCCATAATAAGAGACTGGACTTTTCAATTCACCCAAATACTACTTCCAACACAATCCCAAAAATGAATTCTTGAATGACAAACAACCTTTCATAGTCTTAGGTTTGTCCCATCAAAGCTCGGTCTTGCAGCCTCAGGTAACCCTACATCCCTAAGCCCTAACTACCAATTGAAGGGTTGGAATCTGTTGGATGTTCATAGCGTGTCTGCTCTCCATAATACACAAGAAGAGCCCACCTTTTCTCATGGGAAGCATCTTTTGCCATCTAATAGTTTGAGAAAATCTTTTAGACCTTCTGCTAGATCGAGCTCTCTCTCACTTCAGTATCATCAGAGTTATTACTTTTGGGGCACCCTTTTAACAAGCATGTCAAACTACCACCATATTGGCAATTGTGAGTTTCTGATTTATCTTTGTGGGTTCATCTTTTCAATTGAATTAAATTCAGTTGAAAGTAAATTACTCTCATTATACCCTGCAGTACAATGAAACGCATTTGTCAAAAATATCAAAAATGCAGCAACAACACACTACATAGTACAATGACAATGAAGCAGTCACACTTTAATAAGCAAAGCAATATCAATAATTATCATGCAAGACTGTCAAATTATAAATACCATTTATAAACATAAAATATGTACCAGTAAAAGTAGAAAATGACCAGACAATATAAATAACTGAGTTGCAGATGCAATGGTCAGTAACAGAACATTAGCAGTTCAGACTGATTGGCAATTCAATTGCTTACAAAGTACAGTTTTGGTTACACATCAAGCTGATAATTATATTTCAGATAGCAATTTAATGGCCTTAAATTAAAGAATGTTTCTGAGGGTATTGGTACAGCATTGAATGCTACAAAATTGCTTGCTGTTTACACTTCAGCAGTAAATCATTCACCATTCCTTTGCCCCACCTTAGCCAACTTGGCTGCCTTTCACTAACTGTATACAATATATATGAATTTTTAACATATGTGGACATATCAAAATATCTTCATTTAATAATAATAATAATAATAATAATAATTCTTTGCATTTATATAGCGCTTTTCTCACTACTCAAAGCGCTCAGCAATTGCAGGTTAAGAACCTTGCTCAAGGGCCCAACAGAGCAGAGTCCCTATTGGCATTTATGGGATAAACAGTATCTTTAGAGAAACGTGATTTAATTTAAAAAAAAATGAAAATTTGACTTTGCAATAATTTATTCAGTGAAAATGCCATTTCTGTCTGTAGAAAAAGTAAGTCTACCAGTTTATTACATCAACTGAGAGAAAGTTTTTTTTTCTTCTCCTCCATATAGACCGTTCCAAATCCCTCCTACAGCATCTCAATGGGATTCACATCCAAGCTTTGACGTGGCCATTCTAGAACCGTAAATTTCCTTCTTTTCAGCCAGTCACTGGTCAATTTACTGGTATTTTTACAGTCTTTGTCCTGCTGCAAAATTCACTTTTGGTTGGGATTCAATTTTCTGATGGAGGGTCTCAGATTTTCCTAAAGCACACTCTGGTACAATAAAACATTCATAGTGGACTCTGTGATGGTAAAGATGCCCAGTAAAGCAGCCCCAAACCATAACATTTCCATCACCATGCTTTACAATTAGTATCAGGTTCTTTTGGTCCCATGGTGCTGTGGCCAGATATCTCTGTCTTTGCCTCGTCTATCCAGACTACTTTGGTCCAAAAGTCCTGGTATCTCATGGATAAAATGTGCTTACTCTCAGAAACATTTGTATGCAATTTCTTACAGAAAAGTCAAAATTTATAAAACATGAACATTGGCTTAAAATTCTAGCTAATTTTGACCATTCTACACATACTATTTTTGCTGTTAACATTTTAGCAACTCCAGGCTGCAAGGACAATGAAGTGAAGTGTTTCGTTGCACAGTTCAATGATGCCTCAGTCACATTCTGATATTCTTGAACTAATTATATTAAAGTCAATTGACAGCTGTATATTAATTGCCTTAGTGTGTAGCATATCTATTTTGGCTGCAAAAAGAAGGTGCTATGCATTGTATGACATAAATGACAATAGCAGTTTTACTTCTTTTAGAGGATATTGCAGATTATGCAAACAGCAGGTTTTCAGGTATCATAATTATTGTTTGACTCATGATGATGACTGGCTTGGAAGCTCATTTAGATAGATAGATAGATAGATAGATAGATAGATAGATAGATAGATAGATAGATAGATAGATAGATAGATAGATAGATAGATAGATAGATACTTTATTAATCCCAAGGGGAAATTCACATACTCCAGCAGCACCTTACTGATACAAAAAAACAATATTAAATTAAAGATTGATAATAATGCAGGTAAAAACAGACAATAACTTTATATAATGTTAATGTTTACACCTCCGGGTGGAATTGAAGAGTCACATAGTTTGGGGGAGGAACAATCTTCTCAGTCTGTCAGTGGAGTAGGACAGTGACAGCAGTCTGTCGCTGAAGCTGCTCTTCTGTCTGGAGATGATACTGTTTAGTGGATGCAGTGGATTCTCCATAATTGACAGGAGCCTGCTGAGCGCCCGTCGCTCTGCCACAGATGTCAAACTGTCCAGCTCCATGCCAACAATAGAGCCTGCCTTCCTCACCAGTTTGTCCAGGCGTGAGGCGTCTTTCTTCTTAATGCTGCCTCCCCAGCACACCACTGCGTAGAAGAGGGCGCTCGCCACAACCGTCTGATAGAACACCTGCAGTATCTTATTGCAGATGTTGAAGGACGCCAGCCTTCTAAGGAAGTATAACCGGCTCTGTCCTTTCTTACACAGAGCATCAGTATTGGCAGTCCAGTCTAATTTATCATCCAGCTGCACTCCCAGGTTTTTATAGGTCTGCACCATCTGCACACAGTCACCTCTGATGATCACGGGGTCCATGAGGAGTCTGGGCCTCCTAAAATCCACCACCAGCTCCTTGGTTTTGCTGGTGTTCAGGTGTAGGTGGTTTGTCGCACCATTTAACAAAGTCATTGATTAGGTCCCTATACTCCTCCTCCTGCCCACTCCTGATGCAGCCCACGACAACAGTGTCATCAGCGAACATTTGCACGTGGCAGGACTCCGAGTTGTATTGGAAGTCCGATGTATATAGGCTGAACAGGACCGGAGAAAGTACAGTCCCTTGTGGCACTCCTGTGTTGCTGACCACAATGTCAGACATGCAGTTCCCAAGACGCACATACTAAGGTCTGTCTTTAAGATAGTCCACGATCCATGCCACCAGGTATGAATCTACTCCCATCTCTGTCAGCTTGTCCCTAAGGAGCAGAGGTTGGATTGTGTTGAAAGTGCTAGAGAAGTCTAGAAACATAATTCTTACAGCACCACTGCCTCTGTCCAAGTGGGAGAGGGATCGATGTAGCATATAGATGATGGCATCCTCTGCTCCCACCTTCTCCTGATATGCAAATTGCAGAGGGTCGAGAGCGTGTTGAACCTGTGGCCTCAGGTGTTGAAGCAGCAGCCTCTCCATGGTCTTCATTACATGTGATGTCAGAGCAACAGGCCGGAAGTCATTCAGCTCACTAGGACGTGATACCTTTGGGACTGGGGTGATGCAAGATGTTTTCCAAAGCCTCGGGACTCTCCCCTGTTCCAGGCTCAGGTTGAAGATGCACTGTAGAGGACCCCCCCAGCTCCGATGCACAGACCTTCAGCAGTCGTGGCGATACTCCATCTGGACCCACTGCTTTGCTGGCATGAAGTCTCATCAGCTCTCTGCTCACCTGCGCTGTT
This sequence comes from Erpetoichthys calabaricus, assembly GCF_900747795.2. Taxonomy (NCBI): domain Eukaryota; kingdom Metazoa; phylum Chordata; class Cladistia; order Polypteriformes; family Polypteridae; genus Erpetoichthys; species Erpetoichthys calabaricus. The sequence goes on along the minus strand of NC_041399.2, from coordinate 115,996,242 downwards.
GTAATTGTGAGTGGGGATGTCTCTCCTATGCTGGTATTAGCAGAAGGATGTGTGGAGGGTGCAGTACTCCGAGGTGAGAGTGAGAGTGGGTTAGGGTGGTCAAACCTGTTAAAGAAGTTGTTTATTTGGTTTGCTCTCTTCACGTCTCTCTCGATGGTGGCACCCCGCTTCGAGCTGCAGCCAGTGATGATCTTCATCCCATCCCACACTTCCTTCATGCTGTTATTCTGCAACTTCTGCTCCAGCTTTCTCCTGTACTGCTCCTTTGCCGCCCTGAGCTGGACTAGGAGTTCCTTCTGCACGCGCTTGAGCTCATGCTGATCACAGCCTTTAGACTTTTAGACTTCCTAGAGCCATTCTTTTGGATTTGTGTTTTGAATTACTATACTACATTATAGAGACCTTCCTGCAGAAATCACAACAATTTCCTGGTTCAGTATTGGTTTTAACAATGGGCACTTTCCAGCATGTACTGGCTGTACTGGCTGATATCTCAGGGATGACTACAAGATTATTGACCTGTGTCGTGTCATCTGTATGGGATCGTAGATACCTAGATACATCAATTTTCCTTGTGGTTAATATACTCAGCATAATTGACTGCAAACATGTGGAGATAAAGGCACTATCACAGAATGAATTTGCTTTTGTAAACAGAAAGCACTTTCATTCAATTAATATATAACTAATATATGATGTTTACATGTGTCTGACTAATATTGTTGCACTGTGGTCCAGTTCACAATTCCGTTACTTTGTCTTTATTTTATTTTATTGATGTCTGGAAAGCAGACTTCAGGGTCATGCTGTGTGTAATGGTTGACTTCTTGGTAAGTAGTTCTAATTGATAGGATTGCAATTGAGTTTAGTTCATTACAAACAACTTGTAAACTCTTTTTTTCAGGTGATAGTGGATATCCACTCAGAGCATGGCTGCTCATACCATTCACCAACCTGCCAACATCACACAGTCGGTGATAGTATGGACCATTGGTTCATTAAAACATAGATAGCAATGTTTGGACTTGTTGTGTGACCCACTGCTGAACATCCTCACAAACATTTGTTAGATTGTGATGTTTTGTACAGTACAGCAGTAGGTGTAGAAACATGGTCTGCCTTTGCCACCTGAGATAGACCAAGTTGAGCATATGGAAGACTCAGACGCTGTCTCTCAGGACATTACCGCAATGGCAATTCAAAGATGTTTGGATGTTGTATGTTGAATGTAATAAGACTTGTATATATTGCAACATTGACATTAACTTTTCAAAATGATTTTGTTTTTTAATGAATTCAATAAGAATATTCTTAATATCTTGTAGCTCTGAGCATACAGCGGGTGCCATTTCATTCTGTATTTGACAAAATGTATTAACAGTCTGAATCAGTTCTTTTTGTGTCTGCAGCATCTCATTAGTGAAAACACATTGGTGTTGGTCCCATGGCACTAGCAGCGTTCTGGGCACTGTGTGATGGCATATTGCTATTGCTCTCTTCACTCAGTTGCTGTCATTTACTTCCACTCTTGTTTTTTCTATTAGTGAAACCCACAGAGACCAGAAAAAAACGTTTTTGTGGTTCTCCACTTCAGTCAGTAATCATGGGCAGAATTTGACATTTAGGCTTGGGGAGCTGGTGGCAGACAAACCATAAAAATAATTGCATTTTTTAGAGTCTCAACTGTACTTTTACCTATTTACATCACATCCAATCTCAATTTACCTTGTCAGGTATGGTAAGGTTGTAGTATAAGTTTACAATTTGAAGTCTCATTTAAATGAACATCCCATTTTTAAAACTTCAAAATTATGAAAAAAATGAACATAAAAACATTGTAAAATTAGCTCAAGGGCAAAGAAAAATGTTAGGGGATTCACCCTGTATACTTGAAAAAGGTTGGTGAGGATTCAAGGTTTTTACAGACATAAGCTCCAAACAGAACTGAAGTTGTTATAAAATGGATTTTATATATATATATATCTATCTATTATACTGTATAAAAAAACCTTGGGTCGAGACGTAATCATCTCGGAGAGACACTTTGAAGTCCTGTGAGACTACTTGCATGTCACACCCTACTTATAAACAATTTCTCGAAGACACTTTGATGTCCTGTGAGACAAGGAAGTAAGACGGAAGGACAGCTGCTATACAGGCTTTTAAATGATCAACGCGCAGTGCGACATGCAGATCACGCAGCTCGGTAGCAGCTAGCAGCAAGCCAGCAGCTGATCTGTCCGCATCTCCTTACCGTGCGTTCAGCCCCCCCTTCACAACATGAGCGGCAGAGACGCGAAGTAGCTAGCGTGAAGCGCGCCCCCAGCGGTGTTGTGGGGTGGGCGAGCGAAGCAAGTAGGGGGCAAAGCCCCCTAGTATGTATATATATATATATATACAGTGGTGTGAAAAACTATTTGCCCCCTTCCTGATTTCTTATTCTTTTGCATGTTTGTCACACAAAATGTTTCTGATCATCAAACACATTTAACCATTAGTCAAATATAACACAAGTAAACACAAAATGCAGTTTTTAAATGATGGTTTTTATTATTTAGGGAGAAAAAAAATCCAAACCTACATGGCCCTGTGTGAAAAAGTAATTGCCCCCTGAACCTAATAACTGGTTGGGCCACCCTTAGCAGCAATAACTGCAATCAAGCGTTTGCGATAACTTGCAATGAGTCTTTTACAGCGCTCTGGAGGAATTTTGGCCCACTCATCTTTGCAAAATTGTTGTAATTCAGCTTTATTTGAGGGTTTTCTAGCATGAACCGCCTTTTTAAGGTCATGCCATAGCATCTCAATTGGATTTCAGGTCAGGACTTTGACTATATATATATACTAATAAAAGGCAAAGCCCTCACTGACTGACTCATCACTAATTCTCCAACTTCCCGTGTAGGTAGAAGGCTGAAATTTGGCAGGCTCATTCCTTACAGCTTACTTACAAAAATTAGGCAGGTTTCATTTCGAAATTCTACGTGTAATGGTCATAACTGGAACCTGTTTTTTGTCCATATACTCTAATGGAGGAGGCGGAGTCACGTATCGCGTCATCACGCCTCCTACGTAATCACATGAACTAAAAACAAGGAAGAGATTTACAGCACGAGTCAAACGCAGGAACGAAGGTAAATGACGTTAATTTTTGAGTGTCTTTTAATACTGTGTAAGTATACATATTAACACATGTGCAATTAAACGTGTGCATTTACGGAGTGATTTCTCAGGCTTAAAAGCTCGCCTTTTATCAAACGCGGGAACAAAGGTAAATAACGTTAATTGTTGAGTGTCTTTTAATACTGTGTAAGTATACATATTAACACATGTGCAATTAAACGTGTGCATTTACGGGGTGATTTCTCAGGCTTAAAAGCTCGCCTTTTATTAAAGAGGTAAATGCAAACTGTTTTCATTCTGAAGGGCACAAACCACGTTAGATTTCATGCTCAAGAGTAAACTCAGCACACAACTTGGTCATATTACAACCGGTTCATTTTCCTCAGTTTAAAAAGGTTTACTTTTCTTCTTAATAAAATTTTAAAGCAGTACTTCGCCGCTGCGAAGCGCGGGTATTTTGATATATATCAAAATATATCGCGTCATCACGCCCTCCCACGTAAGCACGTGAAACTGACCCGCTGCCGTTTGCAATGCCATATTCGCGAGATACAAGTTTAATGAGAAGACACGAGGTATAAACGACAGTTTGGATCACTTTGTAATAGAGTTAAAATTGCTTGTAGCGAGAAACTTTTAACTGCCGGGTCATTAAAAAAACCCATGGACATCGCAACATCACACAAGAGAGCGGCTCACGTGAAGTGACTGAACGCAGCAGGAGTAATCACTTCGATGAATCAAACCTGTTAAAAAACCACATTACACAATTGATAAGATACGAAAACAATATGAAACCGATTGTGGATTTGCGTACAGCCACTGAAACTTTGTGACGGCACGAGACTTCAGGTCACGTGTCTGCAAAAGAACGTCATTGAGGCAACTATTTTTACTGGCGGTGGCTCAGGGGAGAGAGATTTTATTCCTCGCATCCCCGTTATACCCTCTGATCTCCCATTTCAATTCAAACGCCTCCAATTTCCACTAAGGCTCTGCTTCGCAATGACAATTAACAAGTCTCAGGGACAGACCCTACAAAAGGTTGGCATTGATTTGAGGCAAGACTGATTTTCACATAGCACACTGTATGTTGCATGCTCAAGAGTAAGCTCAGCACACAGCTTGGTCATATTACAACCAGAGGGGCGAACTGACACCGTGATATACAAAGAGATCCTTAACAAATAATTATTGATTCATTTTCCCTCAGTTTAAAAAGGTTTACTTTTCTTCTTAATAAAAATATTAAAGCAGTACTTCGCCGCTGCGAAGCGTGGGTATTTTGATATATATCAAAATATATCGCGTCATCACGCCTCCCACGTAAGCACGTGTACTGACCCGTTGCCGTTTGCAATACCATATTCGCGAGATACAAGTTTAATGAGAAGACACTTTTAACTGCAGGGTCTTAGCTAACATTTAATAAACCCGTGGACATTGCAACATCACACAAGAGAGCGGATCACGTGAAGTGACTGAACGCAGCAGGAGTGATCACTTCGATGAATCAAACCTGTTCAAAAACAAATAACACAATTGATAAGGTACGAACAGAATATGAAACCGATTGTGGATTTGCGTACAGCCACTGAAACTTTGTGACGGCACAAGACTTCAGGTCACGTGTCTGCAAAACAACCTCATTGAGGCAACAATTTCTACTGGCGGTGGCACAGGGAAGAGAGTTTTTATTCCTTGCATCCCCGTTATACCCTCTGATCTCCCATTTCAATTCAAACGCCTCCAATTTCCACTAAGGCTCTG